>NC_079518.1:7103326-7133412 GCF_000801105.2 Raphanus sativus | reverse complement strand
GCATCATCAATAGAGACTGCAGTTGCTTGTTCTGCAAACAAACAATAATCAAAATATTTATTATAAAAATCCAAAGCAACTAAGTATGTATATTTTAACTAATGTCGAACTTAACAAATTAAGCTTCAACATAATTAAAATGAGAATGCTTTATTAACCTGCAATGACTAACAAAAAAATAATTGCAATGGTTCTAACAACATCTCTAAAATTGATCTGTGCCATTATTTTGTTTTTCTAAAGTAGATGTTTAATTTTTTGTTGTTTAACTGTATGTGTAGCTTTTTGTAATATTTTGGCTTTGACGGATTTGCTCAAAACCTTGTAGTTTTTATAGGCTTTTAGGTCTATATATAGTGAATTTGAGATTTAAACTTAGAAGAGGAAATAAATGATTTCTTGGAAATTGAATAAAAATCTAGCAATTGGTAGGTAAAGAAAACTAAAATTAGGATAAGAAAACCGACTCATGTATACAGTAGCATATCCAGGGTAAAGGTTAATTGGGGGATTTTTTTATTAAATCTTACTATTATTTTAAACATATTTTTATATTTATTATTACTGTACAGAAATAGATTAAGATCTTATTTCTATAACAAAAGCACAATTAAAAACATTGTTTATATGATTTGAGATTAATTAAGTGTATATTTTATACCTAATTTTTAATGACATTAAATATTCTTTAGTTGACTTTCCTAGTTTCTAAGTTCATATATAGTTGTATACTATTTTTAGCAAAAAGAATTTGAAATAAACTAAAAAGATAATACTTTTGGAAAATCAAAAATAAAATTTGTAAGAAAATAAGCTATATAATCAAGAAAAATTTAAGGCTTTAATATATAAATAATCTCAAATTCAAAGAAAGAGTATATAATTTTCATATATTCATTTAGAATAGGATATATAGGTCTGGAATAATATATTGTGGAAATATTATATCTAGTAAAATACTCATGTTTATTTATGCTAATAAAAGTGAGAAACAAAGTTTTTTTTTTCTTTTTGTTTAACCTAGAGGTATCCACGTCCGAGACCTAGACTAATCTCCAAAGGGTGCAGCCCACGGATGAATTTTTTTTCAGGTTTTCAAATAGGCCGAAAGCATATGGTCCATATTTGTGTGGCCACAAGTTAGAGTAATATGAATTGCAACGGATTCGAACTCAGATTCCTTAAGAATCATGAAACGCCATGTACCACCCAATCATTGCCTCGTGGTTAAAAAAACAAAGTTTCTTCCACAGGATATCCTGACGACGGGGATGTTTTCAACATTTTATAAATATGACAAATGCAACTACAACAATCAAAAGACAAAGATCCAACATATACAAGCCTTTTCTCGAAAAAAAGATTCAATAATACATCATAAACGACCATATAGATATAAAAAAGAACGATCATGATTTGAATCGAATGAAAGGAAACACATTAAGTTCGGGATCTCGTGTCGAGTGGTAAAGAAATGAGCTTGAAACGCCAATATGTTTCATGTGATACATTTAATATGTAAAACTAAATCACATTGTTCAAGACATTTATATGGATATGAATCTTTGTTTTCTGCTCACTTGAATTAAAAAAAAAATCTATAAATTTGCACCTACTCTTGAGAATCAATCTATAGATTCGAGATATCTTACATTAGTAAAAAAATAAAAGAAACATAATGTACTCGTAAAACTATATACAATGGTTTCAATAACATTTTATTTTTAACATATTTATTTAACATTTCACATTGTCTTCTATCTATTCCACCTAATTTATTTAATATCCACTTCTTTTCTTTAACATTTGAAATTGCTTGTTTTAAATTAATGGATGTGAATAAAAAAAAATATACTATATTTTTAACCAATCAAATTGCGCTATATGACCAAACTGAGCCATATAATTTGTTTTTTCAACTGTTCGAACTTTACAACACCTTTGAAACCACTTTGATATGCTACAAACTTTCAACAACCTCATTGTTGAATATTCTAACCGTTTCAAACATCCATAATTGTGGGTGGTCTAGAGTTATTTTTAGGTTCATCCCTATAGTGAACATTTATGTTCACCCAACTAATAGGAATCAAGTTTTCATAATTAATATCTTTTAAAATATGAAAGAAAATATTGTCAAGTTATGTTATATTTTTAAAATAAATAAAATAAAAACAAATAAAAATAATAGTCGTTACAAAAAATGATTTTTTAAAAACTATTTTTAATATCGTCAAAAAACCCTAAACCCTAAATCTTAAATCCTAAATCCTTGGGTATACCCTAAACCCTTGGATAATTTTAAACAAACCCTAAACCCTAAATTCTAAACCATAAACCCTTGGATAAATCATAAACACTTGGATAATCCTAAATTCTAAATCAAAAACACTAAACACTAAAATATTAAATCTTAAAAATACTATTATGGTTTAATGTTTTTAATTTAGGGTTTAGTATTTATCCAAGGGTTTAGGATTTAGAGTTTAGGGTTTAGTGTTTGTTGACGAAATTAAAATCTTTTTAAAAATCTTTTTTTGCATATATTATTATTTTTATTTTTTTAATATAACTCGACAATATTTTGTTTACTTTTTAAAAAGATATCAATTGTAAAATGAGTGATTTCTATTGGTCGGTGAACGTTAAGGTTCACTTTAGGGATGAACCCAAGAATAAGTCGGTGGTCTAAGTAAAAGAAGATGAAGAACAAAATCAAATCTTTCTCTAACATCTCTCCAAGGTTTCCAAGTTCGACTATGGAGGCTATTTATGAGTTTGTAGATTTCAATCTCACTACGTAATTGTTACAAGAACTTGTGTATGTCGAGGTGGGGGGATATTTAAATAATCATAAATAAACGATCATTTCGTGGCATTTAAAAAAACTGGAGGTCTAATTTGCAATTTCAACTCTTATGTTTTTTTTTTTTCTGTTTATCGTCAACCTCTATCTCTATCTCTCTCTCTGCTTTATAATATTCGACACAAGAGGGGGTGTTAAAATCGATCCTCCTTCCTCCGCCCACTCTGAGAGAATCAATCAATCAATCATCGGATCGAATCAGACAAACACGCAGAGATTA
Organism: Raphanus sativus; assembly: GCF_000801105.2. Taxonomy (NCBI): domain Eukaryota; kingdom Viridiplantae; phylum Streptophyta; class Magnoliopsida; order Brassicales; family Brassicaceae; genus Raphanus; species Raphanus sativus. Next base: position 7,130,326 of record NC_079518.1, on the reverse strand, counting down.
CGACGAAATCAATCTCCTGTCCGACGAGATCAGAGAAAACGGTGATACGGAGGGTAGTTCTAGGGCTGATGGGCGCCGCGGGGTCCAAACTCGAGAAAGCTCTCGGCGACCAGTTCCCCGAAGGCGAGCGCTACTTCGGCTTCGAGAATTTCGGCAACACTTGTTACTGCAACAGCGTTTTACAGGTTTCAATCTCTGTCCTCTGCTTCTGATTGATTCCCCTCCTTCTCGAATTCGATGTCCTTGATTCGTTTTTGGTGATTTTGTTTTATGGGTTTGTTGAATTATACTCAAAAGGTTACATCTTTGATGATTTGGATTGAACTTTGTTAAATTACAAAAATTTCGAATCTTTCAGGAACCATAAGGATTTGTAATTGTGTGTTCTGCTGCTCCATTGATCTCTTTGTATTGTGTATTATTAAATGTGCTCTCGTCCTGATTAACTTCATTGTTGACTTGTGATCTCATAATGCTTCTTCCACTTGTTTCTTTGGTGCGTGCAGGCTCTTTATTTTTGTGTTCCGTTTCGTGAACAATTGCTCGAGTACTATACCAGCAATAAAAGCGTCGCTGATGCTGAAGAGAATCTTATGACTTGCCTCGCTGACTTATTTTCTCAGGTTATTATGAGATATTATGCCTTTCTTTTTTTGTTAACGGAGGATATCATTTCTATAAAGGAACGTGTTATATTTATATGTTGGACTATATAGATTATATGTGCTTTTCTGGTGTGTTACTTTTTGTTAGGCATCTTCAATAATGTAATGTCTCATCTACTCTGATTATTGCGTGAGTGATAGTCATTTTTATGTGAAATTGATGTCTTTTCATTGCGTAGATAAGTTCCCAGAAGAAGAAAACGGGGGTTATTGCGCCTAAGCGATTCGTACAAAGGTTGAAGAAACAGAATGAGCTGTTCCGGAGTTATATGCACCAGGTGCTTTTTTGCAAGTTCCTCACAGCATTGTTTTCAATATTCATTTTTAATTTATTAAACTCCCGCATTACTATTTTGTCATGTAGGATGCACATGAGTTCCTCAACTATTTGCTGAACGAAGTTGTTGACATCCTGGAGAAAGAGGCAAAAGCTACTACAAAACCTGAACGTGAAACCTCATCGTCATCGTCCCCTGAGAAGATCGCAAACGGACCTAAAGCTCCTCAGGCGAATGGTGTTGTGCACAAAGAGCCTGTTGTCACTTGGGTGCACAACATTTTTCAGGTCAGTTCTCTTTAAAGAAACGGTTCTCTTTTCCTTCTAATTTGTGACTAATTAGTGCATATACAGGGCATACTTACCAACGAGACCAGGTGTCTGCGATGCGAAACGGTGACAGCAAGAGACGAAACGTTCCTGGATCTAAGCCTTGACATCGAGCAGAACAGTTCGATAACTAGCTGTTTGAAAAACTTCAGCTCAACAGAGACTCTTCACGCTGAAGACAAGTTCTTCTGTGACAAATGCTGCAGGTAAAGATGTTGGTTTCTTACTCTCTCTTCACTCACCCAAGTTATATTTCTCAGCTTTTCTTGAATTGCTGCAGCTTACAAGAAGCACAGAAGAGGATGAAGATCAAGAAGCCACCACACATCTTAGTGATCCACCTAAAACGGTTCAAGTACATGGAGCAGCTAGGGCGTTACAAGAAGCTCTCTTACAGAGTTGTCTTCCCCTTGGAGCTGAAACTGAGCAACACGGTGGAGCCGTACACAGACGTGGAGTACTCGCTCTTTGCGGTGGTGGTTCATGTGGGAAGTGGACCGAACCATGGTCACTACGTGAGCCTGGTGAAAAGCCATAACCACTGGCTCTTCTTTGATGATGAGAACGTGGAGATGATTGAAGAATCAGCTGTGCAAACGTTCTTTGGGTCGTCGCAGGAGTATTCGAGCAATACTGATCATGGCTACATCTTGTTCTATGAGAGCCTTGGACCACCAACAAAGTAAAACAGCTGAGAGCAGCCTTGGACCACCAACAAAGGACGACGTTCTTGGGTTATTTTTCTTTAACTACTAGTGATGATGGTATATGACTCTCTCTATATATGTTTGTGACTTAAAAGTCATTCAGATTGACAGTTACTTTTTATTGACTCACTCTCTCTCTTTCTCTCCCAAAGATACATATTTGGTGAGCTTAAATTGAAAGTTTTTTTTTCTTTTAAACTTAAAAATTTGTAAACTTTGAAAGGCCATGTACAGTTAATGGCAAATAAATCCTTGTCTTTGTATCTTTAAAGAAACAATGTGAATAAAAGCAATGAATAAGAAGAATTATACAATACATGATGTTGGATCACATTAGATGTTTGTTAAGTTAAAGAGTAATGAATGTGTGTACCCATCTCTTGGTGGATATAAAGTACTAGAAAGTTTGAAGTTGAGCCCCCCAAAACAAGTAATGAATGTGTACAATCATCTATTGAAAGTTGGAAGACCAAAAATCACCGTTTGTTTGATTGAATAATAGCCATGGTTTTACAACAAACCGAACAAGAACAAAATGTACGTTATGTGGATATAAAGCCTGTTTTACAGCCCATTATGATTAATTGGGGTAATGGTAATAATGAAGTTGAGTCTCCGCGATAAAACTATAAAACTACAGTATAAAACTAAGTTGTTATGCCGTGAGAATAAAGTTATGAAACAAGAAAACAAACAAATAAATAACCCCTAGAAAAGAGAGAGAGGAGTTCACGGGAGGAGAAGAAGAAGAAGAAACAGCCAGAAAAATAGCATCACCCGTGAGCCATGTCCTTTTCGTTATGTCTACAAAACATTACTACTTTCACACTGCAACTTCCCTATTTTGAAAAGTCCTAAGTACTCTTCTAAATTGTTATTATCGTTACATCAAATTGTTTTGCCAAAACTATATAAAAATGATTATAGAGCTGAAAAAAAGGTAGATGTTACTAGTATATGACAGCTCATAAATAGTGTGAATTATAGAGCTGAAAATTAAAAGTACAGACATGCATTTATCGTCAGAGTAAATTAAAATGTGTCATTAATGTTGATGGTAATAACAATAATGACATCTCTAATCAAAGTTTAATTAATTCAGGAGGATATAACAATAATGACATCTTTAATCAAAGTTTAATTAATTCAGGAGGATATGAGATATGATAGAGTAGAAGAAGAAAGTAAAAGGGTATATTAGGAAATAAGAAAAGGGGTAAAGGATTCGTCGTTATATAATCTGTTAGATGAATGAAAGAAGAAGGCAATTCACAGTCACAGGCTAATCACAGCCGGGACCTGAGGAGTAAGAGTATAGCCTTGTTCTGAACTCTTTCTCTCTCTCTGTATATACACTTCTGCTTCTTTACATGCAACAACAAGTCTCTTGAGAACTACTTCTCCGTGGGTTCACACCATTCTCTCTGCGATATGGCTGCGACTACTTGTGGTGAAGGGGTTAGTAGTAAAGATCACTCCCTTCCTTCCTTGTAGTGTCGGTTTCTCTTTCTTTGAATCTTATTCTTCCAAATGAGAAGATGATGATGATGAGACTTTGTGGTGGCTGGCTATTGTGATTCGATTCGATTCTGTTTTTTTTTTTTGCTTTCTCAATTAATTCTATCTTCTTGCATTTGACTATTTCTTTTGCTTTCGATGGATCAAAGTGAAAAGACTTTTATATCTAGGAAAATGTTTAGTGTTTGTGACTTGCTTATTGGCAACTCATTGTACAGTGTTACCGTTGGTATCTAATCATGTTTGTTTTTTCTGGTTAAAATATTTGGTCGGATCTTCCATGTTATGATTATGATTAATTATCTAACACAAAATTCTGATGATATATATTCAACAGGGGAAGCAACAACTCCCAAGTGTTGCAGACTTGAATGCCCCAGTCATCAAGTATCCAAGCTTCAAGGCTCCTAAGCCTAGCTTCACTGATGTTGCCAAACATACCTCCATAGGTAAAAAAAAAAAAATAGCTAAGGATTAGGTAGTTTAAATTCAATTATCATGATAAATTGCAAAAAGATAATTAAAAAACAGATGAATGAAGCTTTAAATTGACCTTCTCCTTTTTTTTTTGCAGATGTGTTTCCTCTTCTTGTTAAGGAGGCTGCATTTCCTTTGAAACAAGACCGTTGCATCGATCATTCACTAGTGAGTTCTCTGTTTTTGATATTAGGATTTTCTTTTCTTTAAGAACATGATAGATAATTAAGAGTATTGTGTGATGAAGTGTGTGCTGCTAAGTGTTACAAGCTCTCTTCCAATTCTGTATTAGATCCAAGACGTGTGCACTATAGCAGTCTTACCTGATGAAGGAAACATAACCCCTCACCGGTTTACTCTCTTGAGCTTCGTCAAGGCTCTGCTTCCTTCTAAAAACCAGATGCTCGTCGATGCACAACTCAACTGTCAGAAAACGCAGAACCGCATCAATGTGCTACTTGGAGGCACAGATTCCTACCAATCTTGCGTTGTTGACATCAACGTCGAGAAAGGGAACGGTGCTGAGTCGGAAGAAGAAGTTGTTGCAAGTCTCAAATCCGAGAATGTACGTAGTAAAGGCTCTATCTTAACATGTTTACTTTGCTTGGTCCATATCGAAAGATGATATTCGAATGACTTACTCTTATGTCTTTTTTACAGCATATTCAAAAGGTATTGCAGAGACAAGCAAGCTTGAGCACTGGTAAAGATGATTACAAATGTTTCGGTAGAGTTGCATAATAATAATAATAATAATTATCTTTTTTTTAGAGTTGCATAATTAGTTGTATGTATATGAACTGAATCTTGAGAATATTATTATGTTTGCAGATAAAACTATCTCCGAGAGATGCTATGATGCACCAACAAACAGGTGGAGAAGATACAAGCGTGCTGCTTCATTTGATTCTAGGAAAATCGTCATCTTATTCTCCATCTTGTAAGTATACTAACTCTACATTGTATAATAAATAAAGTCATTATTATAGTATATTACTAATACGATGCATATTCACTATGATATGCAGATCAAGTGTGGGAACATTGATATTGATCTACCTGACATTGAGAGTGAGGCTAATAAACGGAGACAACAGCTTCAATCATATGTACTAGTCAAAAACTGTAAACATCTCTATTTGGTGCTTTGTTTTTGAATCAATCTCTTTTCCCTAAACTCTTCTTTGTTCCAATAATGTTGATAAAAAAGCCAACACTTCCTCTGTGAATAACACTTGCGAATGCTTATTGTCTTGATTAAAATAGTAACTATAATGAAGAGATTCGAAAAACCAAGTATAGATCTCAGTGACAATATTTTTGTTAATTTTTAAAGCTAAAAAAAAAGGTGGGTGTCTCAGTATGGTTGCAATGGCCGGAGATCTTGGAGATCCTATTAATCGGGCCAAGATGGGCCTTAGTGGGCTTGGTAGTGTTGTTGTTTACCGTTGAATATAAAACTATTTTTCGTTTGAACTTTACCAATCTGAAGCAGTTTGATCGTTTCTACTTGTCTCCGAATTTCTCTCCTTTTACCAAACACACGACGATGTCCAGACCAGACCCGCAGCCAAAGATACGATCGTTGTGAGCTGCTTCCCTCTGGTGTTGAGATCAGATCACGCGGCCTCCTCGTCGTCTCAAGTCCCCAAAAGTTATCACTCTCTATTGGCTTCGCAAGAGTTGAACAAGACGCGATCGCTGTTAGGTCGCACGAAAGAGAAAGAGCGTCTCTACGTGTGCTTGAGCACCACGCCTAACTCAAACCCCAGCTGGTTTCTCCTCCGCCCTGAAACTACCGAAGCTCCGGGGAAAAAGACATTGATCGCCGTGCGAGGGTAAATGAGGAAGAAAGAAGACAGAAGAAGTCAAGAGCTACTACTATTGTGTGGTAGAGAAAGTGTTATATGGAGCTGCTGTTAACGTTTAAAACGAAATCAGTTGACAAAGGTTTGTGTGTTTCCATTGTGTTGTTTTGTGTCTTTGTTTGATACAAAGGTTATATTTGGGGATATTTTCACTTGTTTCTCTGGCGTTGCATCATCATATTCTAGTTCGTAATATGTAATATGTTTGTACGATTAAAATGCTTTCATTCTCTCTGTATCTGTCATTGTCCAATAAGATGAACATCGCAAACTTTCTTGATCCATTATTTTCCTTATGTGAAAAATCGCAAAATGAAGAAACTAGTTGAGAGTAACAAAAATGTTTCAAAGAATAACTTACTGGAGTTTGGGGGCAGTGCAACTACCTGTGAAAGAGAAACTTTCTGATGACAAACTATCATCATATGACGAAAAGTGGAATGGCATTTACAGAGCAGATTAACTTGAAATCTCAGAGAGATGGCATGATACACCAACAAACAGGTGGAGAAGATACAAGCGTGCTGCTTCATTTGATTCTTGGAAAATCGTCATCTTATTCTCCATCTTGTAAGTAATACTAACTTTACATCGGTATAATTAAAGTCATTATAGTATTACTTTAACGATGCATATTATGCAAATCAAGTGTGGGGACACTGTGAGTGAGGCTAAGCGGAGACAACAACTTCAATCATATGTAGTAAAAAAGACCCGAAACATCTGTTTGGGCTTTGTTTTTGAATCTCTTTTCCCTAAACTCTTTTGTTCCATTAATGTTTGATTCTTAGGGGATAAAAAAAAGAAGAAGCCAAAACCACTACACTTATGCAAAATGCAAGCAATCTTGCACCACAAGTTATATGGTATGTAGTTTTCTCGATTCTTTCTCCGCAGGAGAGAACGCTTTTCGTTTGTTTTTGAGGAAATAGAATGTAATTAACTGATTTAAGTTCTTAATTTCCCTTTAAAAATATGATTCAATTTTATATGGAATGAGTGGAATATTCACGTTGATTATTATTAGAGTAGTAATAGGAAAATCAGACTTGGAGGCCAAGGGTTTATATAATTAACGTAGAGTAAAAAAGAAAGAGAAGGAGCCATGTCTCATCTTCTCAGGCGGCTCAAGCTATCTATACGAGTAGGCCATCTCACCGCTTCATCTCGATGCTTCTCTAATCACATCTTCAAAGTAACACCTTGTGGAACTACGTACTGTGAGAGATGGTGACGTTGGATATCTAGCTATCTACAGCTATGTTGATAACTTGATCGACTGCACACAAAAAAAGGTGCCTATGGAGTTAGCAAAGGGGATGGGAACCATAGGAGCATCCCACGGCTGGGTAGCAACTCTGAAAAATGGGGTCGTGTGTCTTCAAGATGACTTCGACTCCTATGCATCGAATACTGACCCAAAACGCATTCCTCTGCCTCCTATTGTAACTCTGCCTCATTGCCAAACCCAAATCGTAACCAACGTAGCAATGTCCTCTTCTTCTCCACAGGATGAAGACTGCATCGTGGCTGTCAAGTTCTTGGGACCTCAGCTAAGCTTGTGCAGGCCTGCTCATAGAGATTGCAAGTGGAGCAACATCAGAATCTCAGACCCCAGCTTCTTCTCCTCACATATAATGTACTCCAAGAGAGATGGCATGTTCTCCATGCCCGCTTCTGGAGGAAACTACACTGCATCGTGTAATCTCGGGAGACACATGAATGAACCGAAGATTCAGATGCTATCGTACCCGAAACAACGCGTGTTTGAAGACCTGTATGTAAAGAGCACGGATACGTTTTTTGACAAAGAGTTTCTGAGAAAGTTCGAGTGGAAGTACACAGACTGGTCTTGCAGGATGGAGCACTACTTGGTGGAGTCGTCACACACAGGTGAGACATTTCTGGTTAAATGGTCTAAAGATATCAACCCACAAGACGGGAGAAGTGAATTGGACCTATTCCTTGTGTTGAGAATAGACAAGGAAGGAAACGCTGCCTATACTAATGACTTTGGAGGTCAGTGCATTTTTATCTCTAAGGCTGAATCTTTTTGTCTCCCGGCATCTTGTTTGCATGACAAGAGACCAAACTGCATATATCACTTAAGCAACACGAGCTTTGGAATAATATGCATGGATGATGTTTGGAAAGAGAGGGGTGGAGACCTAGCTTTCCCAGGCCCTTTTTGGTTCCCACCAAAGCTAGACTCCAAAGGTAAACGTATCCTTTCTTCAGGTATTCAGTATCCAGTGTAATAAAGTTATGCTCTTTCATTTGATTTCTTTTGTTGGCCTTCGTTATTTTTTGGAATCTAGTTGTTATTTTTAAATATACCATATGGTTCATGTGGGAAGTGGACCAAACCATATATATGGTCATTACGTAAAAGCCTAGTGAAAAGCCGCCATAACCATTGGCTCTTCTTTGATGATGAGAACGTAGAGATGATTGAAGAATCATCTGTACAAACATTCTTTGGATAGTCGGAGTATTCCAGCAATATTGATCATGGTTACATCTTGATTGAAGAATGGCGTATACAATGATATGATACAGTAGTACAGTATGTTGAATTACATTAATTAGATGTTTTGTTTTTAAGAACCCACCAGTCAAGTATCCAAGCTTCAAGGAACCTAAATAAGATTACATACATATTTCATTGATACTAGCGCCAAACATACTCTTCCATTGAAAGAAGACCATGGTATCTATCATACTCTTTTTTTTTTGTAGTTTACAATTCCTCCTAAGTTTAACGAACTAAAACTCAAACCCACATGCAAATCTGCGTTTACACTCTTATCACTGATTGAACAGAAACTCAAATCCATAGACAAAAAAATAAGATATTTTTTTTTATTAAAATAAAACACAACAAGAAGCTTTTAAAAGCATAAATAGATTTTGAGAGTGAGAGACACCATTATTAGTCTTTTGAAATATAGTAAGGGATGTCAATTGGACACTCTGTCCATGTACGTCCATGTCCAAATTAATATGGACTAATATGGACATGCCCAAATCCGTCCAAAATATTTTGTTGTCCAACTGGACAACGCCCAAATAAGCCCAAAGACCAATGGACAAGACCAGATGGACATGGGCCGTCCAAATTATTAAAATGTCTAGGGTTTTTAATTGGGGAAAAATTATTTTTTTTATTTGGCCGTCACTCTTATCTCTCGATCTCATATCTCTCGATCTCAAGCTCTCCATGACTCAATCTCTCTCGATCTCGAGCTCAAACATGTAGTTTTAATCTAAATATCTGTTGTTATATATAAAATTTAGAATCTGTATATTTTTTTACATCAAGTGGGCGAACTGGACTCCATGGACAGTCCAACTGGGCATGGTCCTATTTGGACATGGACTATTTGGACATGGTTCTATTTGGACATGGACTATTTGGACATGGACCTATTTGGACATCAAAACCAAAAACGCCCAAAAAAAAAAGTCCATCTGGACATGTCCACTTCCGTCCAGACAGCCCAATTGACATCCCTAGGTGTAAACAGCATTTCCTTCCTTGTCTATCCTCAACACAAGGAAATGGTCCCATAAATCCAAAGTATTCTTGGCAATGGGACGACTTTCTGTGTACCACTTCACCATAAAAGTCTCATCAGTGTGTAACGGGGCGGACCCACCTTGGAGTGGGGTGTGGCATGTGCCACATACTGATTATGTAAAAAATTTTGTGTCTGTAAGTACAGAAAAACTGTATAGCTTTGTTGGCTTAGTGGTTTCATGTTCCCCAGCTACTCCGAAGTTCAAACCCCCATGAAAACGTCCCAACTCTTCTTTTTTACACATTCTTAATTATGTTTATTTAATTAAATATTTTTCTTTTTCCTATTTTTTTTCTTTTTTCTTTCTTTTGGTTATCTAAAATTATTTTGTGTTTTCTTAATGTTCTACACACTTTTGTTACCATTTTATACAATACTTTTTCTTTTGTTTTTGCTCCATAAACCTATTCTTTATTTCTTTATAATTTTAATACTAAATTTTCATAATAAATACGATAATTTATTCTAATTTCATTCTAACAATTATTTCTATTATGTTTAATTCTAATAACTAGATTAATGAAACTAAAATTGAATAAAGGTTGTAATTATCAAAAAAATTGAAAAAAAATATATGGTTCATTTAAAATAAGATGAAAAATTGTAGTGGCTAATGTAACTTTAAAAAGAAATTTCGTTTCACTAAATTATTTAATATTTTAGTTATATTATATATATTAATTTTAATTGTGCCACACATTATATTATTTTCTAGATCCGCCCCTAGTAACGACTCCACTAAGTAGTGTTGCTTCGTACAACAAGACTCTAATCTCTGCCGCTCTTTCTCTGTCATTTCCGGAAATGAATCTTCAATGCGAAGCCGCAGCATCTGAATCTTTGGTTCCTTCACGTGTCTCCCAAGATCCCACGATCCCGTGTAGTGGCCTCTAGAAGCAGGCATGGAGAACATCTCATCTCTCTTTGAGTACATTACATGGGAGGAGAAGAAGCTGGGGTCTGTGATTCCGATGTCGCTCCACTTGCAATCTTTCTGAGCAGGTCTGCACAAGCTTAGCTGAGGTCCCAAGAACTTGACAGCAAGGATGCAGTCTTCATCCTCTGGAGAAGGAGATGACATAGCTACGTTGGTTACCACTTGGGTTTGGCAATGAGGCAGAGTTACAAGAGGAGGCAGGGGGATGTGTTTTGGTTTTGTATCCGGAGGTGCATGGAGGAGATGTAGGTCATCTTGAAGACACACGACTCCGTTTTTCATAGTTGCTACCCAACCATGGGATGCTCCTATCATTCCTATCTCCTTTAGTATCTCCATAGGCACCTTAAGAGAAGGAATCAAGATAGTTTCGCCAGATACTGGTCCCCATGATTCAGCACCCTTGACATAATAATAGATTGGCGAGCGCCTAGAAGAAGTGGTGAGGTTTCTCTGCCAAATGATAGTTTGTACATAAACCAAACATACGAAAGCAAAAAAAAAGTAAAAAAGACAGCCATGTGACTAGACAAAGAGAAGATGGAAGTAACTTACTCGGAGGGATAGCTTGAGCCTCCTGAGAAGATGAGACATGGCTGTTTCTTCTCTTTTTCTTTTTTTTTTAGGTAAAGGCGATGATTTGAACATAAAATCAATGTGAATATCCACTTTCTTCCATTTAAATATCTGTATATAAATTGTATAATATTTTTAGGGAAATAACTTATTACACTTAAATATCTTCTGCTCCTTGGACCGGGAAGAAAAAATCGAGAAACTAACCAAATAACTTGCGATACAAGATTACTTACATTTGCATTGGGTCAAATAGATTTCGCTTTGTTGAAAATTAGAGGGGAAAAAACTGAGATTAATTGCACCATTAATAATAGTTTATCTAAAATACCATTAAAAAAAACTGAGAGTTTAAAAAATAAGAACTATTCAAATCCCGCTTCATCTTCTTCACTCACATTTATCTTCATGTAATCCAATTATGCTTTGCAAAACCCAACAAAAAAGATTTTTTTCATGTTGAAACCATAAAATTGTGTTTTCTGCGAAAATCACAAAACAAATTTTACCACCCAAAATCACAAAAACTGAATTTTTATCCAGAAATCCACTCTTTCACTAAAACCGCAAAAAAAAAAACATTTTTCTGCTAGAACTGTAAAATAGAAATTTTCGCCGAACCCAGAGTTTTCTGCAAAACCTTCCCAAAATTAGTTTTTCCAAATGAATTTTCTATAAAAACATAAAATTGAGTTTTATTCCAAAACCTCAAAATAGTCATCTTGAAGACATACAACTCATCTTTTGAAATTCCCATCTCTCATGGCTGGGTAGCAACTTTGAAAAATGGGCTGTTGGAATTCACTTTGAGTTTCTTCAATAAAGAGTATGCTGATTTGTCCTCCTGTAGGGTGATGGGGAAATTATGAAATACAAAATCAGTTGAGAAAATTGCAATGCAATTAGTATTTACATTCATATCCAGTTACTAAACTTCCTTGTAAGCAATGTCAAGAAGATTTATGTACTTACATCGGAAACTTTAACACGTACGTAGGTTCCTTGGTGCAGCCGTGCAGGCTCAGGTGGAGGACCAAGGATGTCATGACCACTTATCTCTTCCATCCTAGCACTTGATATCTGCTTCTTTGCTCTCTAATTCTACCTTGGTTAGCAAGTTTTCGCTCAGCTCTCTTTGCTTTGAAACCTATTTTAGTAAATATGCCACTACTAGTCATGTCTTTCAAGTGTCAACTTGTAACCTGAGCAAATCATCATGTGAGGAAAAACAGTAAATAAATGACTTCTTAAACACTTGAAGATCAGGAAACCAAGTGACCACTGAAGCAACTAGCTATTAGCTATGTTTAAGAGATATAACCAAGAAAACGACTGGATAATGATGAAAAAACTTCCGTCACACCCACATAGTACACACCATCGTGTACAATCTAATCTATTAAAACTGAAATACAAAAAAAAATAACCCTCAGTTCTCTTCAATAATTACATATATATGCCACTGATCTAAACACAAAACACAATCGTTTTATAACTTAGTTATCACGCCTAATTAAATTAACACGCTTAACTCGGGGTTTTCCTAAATATTCTGCACCTACCAGAGAGTGTCATTACTCAGGCTGACCTTCACTTTTAGGTATTTTTGAAGCCCATTACTTATACAATGATAACAATCACTATTTGTCGTATCTTAGAGTTTAAATAACAATCATTATTCTTACTAGATCCGATGTTCGCGCTACGCGCGGAAAATATTTGATGTTCACATACACTATATTGATTCTTTTTTTATGAACATTATGTATTTAATGTTGGGGTCATTTAGGATCAAATACTTAAAAAAAAAATCTAATGATAAAGTTTTTTAAAAAACTAAATAAATTCAAGTATCAAGTTGTGTGGGTTCACTTAGAAAATGTTGTATTTAATATCTATATTACAATATATTACTTATATGTAATAAGAATATAAATAGTAAATTAAATTAGAAATGAGTAAAACTGACAATTTTTTCTATTTAAAATATATTTGGGATGGTGAGAAAATGTGAAATGAGTAAAGAATTTGTGAGACCTTAGTTATTATCCAAAATATCTTCTGTTACATATTTAGGTTGTTAAAAAAATATATTATTAATCTCCACATCGCATATTTCTTTGTTATATGTATTATTTATACCATATTGATGTTTTTATTTATATTTTATTTAATCTTTTATAATATATTTTCTAACGATTATAATATATTTTTTACAATTATTATAAGTAAAGCTAATTTAAATAATATATTTCTAACGATTATAATATATTTTTTACAATTATTATAAGTAAAGCTAATTTAGATACTCATTAATTTAAATAAAATTACTTTTAAAATGTTGTATGTGTCAAATACACTGAAAATTCTATGAAATTATTATTATTACCATATTTTTTTTGTCAGCAATTAATATTACTATATTGTTTGTTTAGTTATAAACAAAAATATCTTACAATCAAGCTATAATTAAAATATTATTCTGGATTAAAACACAGTGTAAATTATAATCAAAATATTATCAGAACATATTCACAATTTATTTAAATTTTATTATTATATATTAGTTGGCTTAAAAATTACTATTTAAAAAATACAATCAGGTTATTACGGTGTTATAAAAATGAATATTTATATACCAATTAGGGGAATTTCGAATATATTTTCAATCCAAACCTATGATCCAAAACATTATTTTCTTATTATTTTTTCATTCCCAGTAAAAAAATCTATAATCGTACTAATATCACAAATTGAAAATATAAATGATTTCTAGTTCGATATAGCCTTACTATTTTAATTTAAACTAACAATATTTAGTGATTTAGACAATTATTTTTTTTCTTAATTTGAGTATTAAATATTTGTTTTGTTAAACTTTATACACAATTTTGATTTTTAATATTTCTTTATTTTTTGTGAACATAATTTTTTAAACATTTGTTGGCCGTTATTGTTTAATGTGGTATTAGTTTGTCTCCTTTAAGGGTTTCCTCAAATTTCCTTAGTCAAAAACAAATATTAATGGTCTTTTCTAAAAAAAATATGGAGCTCTATCAACAACTTCCAGGGAAAAAAATAGTACTTTATAATGGTTTTCTATTGACCTGAAAAAATAGTAGTTTATAACACTTGAACTAAAAAAGATTAGTAGTTTATAACAGCAGCATGGATTAAAATATGAAAATACAATTATTATTATATAGTGGTGTCTTATATTTTAGGTTTAAAGTAATTATTTGTTTTAAGTGATTTTATCATTATTTAAACGTTCTTCGCAGTTTTTTTATCATGTTAAATTATTATAGTTAATTCTGGTCTAATATAATTTGCATGATGGTTTAGCAAATAAGCTTTTATTTCAACTTTGAAGCATCCATTTGCTAACTCACTATAAGAAAAAGTAGTGTACAAATCAATATATCACTGAAAACTAATCTAAAATGGAAGGAAAGAAAAATAGAAAAACGCCAATGAAAATTCTGGAGTAACGTTATTCTTATTGATCAGTAGCCTGAACCACATAAAAGCTCAAAAATGAAACATTGCCTATTTAAGATTGATGAAAGAGAGCAAATGAATAATGTTGTCATGCCTTTAAACTGGGAATAGGTCAATTTTTAATTTTTCATTCTTAAATGCGTAGAGAGAAACAAAGTGCTATTCGGAATAAATATGTCTATGGAAGCAAGACCTCTCTTAACGTTTCTGGAATCCAATAACAAATTTAAAAATATGTTGGGAAGCAATGAAGGGAGTTAGGAAGCGAAACGTTTCCTGATGTTTACGCAGAAACTCATTGTACTTTATTTGAAAATAAAACTTCTCCACTTGAAGCTTCTCATAATCAGGGACTGAATAACCTCCAAGCATTTGCTGAATGAATCTGAAGGAAAACCAAAGGAGGATCTTAACCAAAATTCTCGAGACGTGAAATTTCCAACAACTAAAACCAAAGGATCATATAGTAGCAAGGCAAGATTTTACCGAAATCTTTAAGAACAGTAATCTTATTTCAAGACCTAAGCAAAATTCTCAACTACTTTCTAAAGAACATGATTAAATTATATATGTTGACTTAATTCATATTAGGATTTGGTTCAGAAAATGTATCACTTGGTTCAGAAAAACTGGGTTTGAAGATTATTTCTCTACATCATAGTATTCACTACATTATAGCTCTAAACAAAACTCTTTTCCAAAACTTAAAAAGCAGAGGAGGCTTGTCATAAAGCTCATACAAAGGTTATTATTATTCAGAACAGATCATGTTAAAAAAATCATAATTGTCGCAAAAGGTTAAGTAATGGTGGGATACAGAAAAAGAAACTACACCTTTGGTGAGAGTATCAAGAACTCCACTCCACTGGAGTCGATACTTCGTGAAAACTTCTTTCTTGGCTTCCTTCTCCGACTCAAACCTACCAAAATTCAGAATCTAATGAAACAGATAATGGGCATCGCCAGATCCTGTGAAAAAACGAAGATGGAAATAGAATAGGTTACACATATTATTCTTTCTTTATTTCATTCAGACAGGATGGAAAGTAATATATACCAAACAAAATTTGATCTTTGATTTAATCTTTTATCTTGATGCATGGGAAGCTTCGACCTTTTAGAGACTTGAAGGGCTAAAGAATACAAATCATTCTCTAATCACTCATTCCATCAACGTAGCTACCGAATACAAATGATCATAGATATCAGAAACAAAGACCAAGATATCAGAAACAAAGACCTACCCAACTGACGGCTTTGATTCTTCGTTTCAGCTAACAACGACAGACCAACTAAATAAATTTGGCTTTCAAGTGGCTTCCTCCCCTGAATAATTTAATTTAAGATCATGAGCTCCTATGAAGTTGATAAACAGTGTTAAAACTCTAAATAAATAAAAATGGTCCATGATATACAGACTCATAAAAATGGTTTTCATCAAATAACAAAGTTATATAAGAGAGAAAGAGAATAAACATACAGTATATTCCAGAATGGAATTATGCCAGACCAACAGAGGTCGTTCACATGCGTTATATCATAGACACTGAGATGAACCTGTGTAACGACATCTCCCCTATTCTCTTCACTCCCTCAATTGAGCCTGAGCTCAAAGTAGGCAACCACATTTTTACTCACAAAATTGTAACTTATAGTATCTCAATTAACAGTCACGGTCGATTCATCCCTTTCTTCCTACGACTCTGCAAGGCCAAATTTTTTTTAAAAAAAATTTGAAATTTCATCAAATTTAGATAGAATATGTATTATCTCATTCGAGACAGAATCAAACTCGAATCTCGAAGTTCCTTACTCTAAGAACACTACATATCGGTGGGTCTGCTTCAGTTCAAAAATTATTGGTTGAAACGAAGCTTGGAAACTTTATAATGTAATAATGACAAACGATTCGGGTTCACTTACCATTGGGTTTCTTCGAGTGGGGATCGCCGATGGAGAGTCCGGAAGAGACACCGGTTTTGCCGATTGGTTCGGAGTGGAAGAGGAGACCGCCTCTTCGCCTTTTACTTTTTTCGAGTTGGGATCGCCGATCGTGAGGCCCGAAGAAACACAACACCGCTTTTGCCGATGGGTTTGATCGGTCCGGGAGAGGAGACTGCCTCGACGCCTTTTGGTTTCTTCGAGTTAGGATCACCGGAAACGTCGATTCGCCGTATGAACTCTTCGCAATATACTATTGAGAAGATACAACCACTTTTGATCGAGATAAAACTCCGAGTAAGAGTTTTATATAGAAACTCAGAGTGAGAAAAGCGAAAAGATTCCACTAATGAGATTAAAGCGAGAAAGAAGTGGAGAGTGTATTGATTGATCGTGAATCAGATTCATGAACGGAAACGAAGAAGAGGAAGAGCAAAGGGTTCACAAATCGTTGTAGCAAAATTAAGGTTTGGATAAAATGAGAAAAAGGGGATCTCGCGTCGGTGAAGAATGAGGTCATTTAAGTGAAATGGGTTTCCTGGGCCATTCAGATTAACATGCCTGCTCGTTAAAAAATTTAAGTCCAACATCCGAAATTACTTGATTACGTGGCAAAACTTTAAAACATGATTGGATAATTTTTACATCCTACGTGGATAGGCTCAATGGAGCTCATATTATAGATATCATTACTTGGGCTGGCCTTTTGATCGACATATTACTAGAGATGTTTTTTTCGGTAAAGGATGAGCTTTTTTTTCTGTAGGTGACGGTTTTCAGAATAATTTTTTTTACAGGTTAGAGAGATGAATTTGAGAAGATTAGAAAGGTTGAGGTTCCGAGAGAATTGTTACTTAGACTATCTCCAACTCATCTCTATTTTTATCTCTATATTTTCCTCTAAAATATAGAAACTCCATTATAAAGGTGAATTTGCTCCAATCAGTGTCAATCCGGATTCTTCAGACGCCTAAAGTAAAATAGAAATATGATGCCTTTAATTACAACTAAATTTAAGTATATGTTAAACATAATCAAAATAGTATCATCTATTAATACTAGCAGGAACATGATCTATTGATGATATAGGTTTGGTCCAAATATTTTAATACAATTATTAAAATATCTTATTAATTATTTAAAAGAAATATAATACCAAAAAACACAAATACGATTAAATAACACAAATATAAAAATTAAATTTCTAAAAAATATAAAACAAAAAATAAACCCGTCCTTTTAAGTCTATATCTAGTCTATATCTAGTCTATATTATTAAGGTAATAGTCATAATCTAGTCTATATTATTAAACGAGTTGTCTTGGAAAGTGAGGTCCTCTTATGTATTATTAACAGTGTATTAATCTAAATAGTTTTTCTTTCTCCTCTTATGCGGCAAAAGAAAGAAATAGAAAATCAAATAAGTCTATTAGAATTGGCTATGTATCAATAAAATTTTCTCGTCATCTATACAAAAATAATTGGTGTGGTATATTCATAGCATAACATATGAACAGTAAGAACTAGTATTCTTAGTTAGACTAGAATTCATAGGAAAGAAAATCGATATATTAATGAAATAAAATATATGCAGTATTTACAGATAAAAATATTTGGTTATTAGGAAAGAATCAATATAATTTTAATGTTGAATCAGGATCAACTAAAACATAAATAAAACATTGGATCAAACTCTTTTTTGTGTCAAGGTAATAGTTATGAATAGTTACCGACTCCCATGGAAAAATTAAAAGAATGGAATCTATTTTGGAACATACAATACATTACAGACTTGTAATGTACAATCATTACGTTTCAACCGAATTATTATATTCCAACTCTTAGAAAGAAAATAACTTGGATCAAAATATTTAATAGCATGGTAATACATTTATACAAAACTTTTACTCCGAGCATATATACATAACGGAGCCGTAGACAGTCAATTGAAATCCAATCAACTAAATAATTTGATGGTTGGGAATTTCCACCGATAAAACTGCTAGTACCAGGTGAACTCATATTGGCCAAGGTAAAAGAAAATAAAATGGTAAACAAAATGGTAGAGTTTTGAGGACTTGGCACACGTTATCATAACACACACACACACACACACAAAATGCATCAAAACATGAATTTCTATCGACTTATTAACTCATACATAGTGCTCTAAAAAAGAGTAATGAAGTATAACGATCAAATGCAACCAAATAATATGGGCATGTTCAATTCTAAGAGAGTCCTAATCTCAAGGCAGAGTCAAAGGCTGTGGGTTGTTTCCACTAAAGATATGCAAACTACAAAAAGAACTCACTAGCTAGTGAATGATCAATGACACGGTCTTCTTTTAAGGGAAATGCAGACTCCTCCTTAACAAGAAGAGGAAACACATGTGAATCGCCAAAAAAGGAGTTTACTCATTAGAATGCTTTTATCATGATGATACTGAATCTGAACTACGTAATCGTAATCGTTAGCTTTTACCAATGGCGGTATGTTTTGACACCAGCATCAGTGAAGCTTGGGTATTTGACTGGTGCGTTGTTGTTGGTGTTTTTGGTAAAACTTTCTAATAAAAATTAGTCATTAAGATCACAGTAACAAGATAAGTATATTGACCAATGAAGGGGAAGATAATGATAAATACTTCTCGAGGGATATTCTTTGCGACCAGCGCTAGGTATATATTTAAAACAACAGCTATAGATTCAAAAAAAACAACAAAGGCCAAAGAGAAAGAAATCAAATGAAACAGCATAATTTCATTACCTTTGATATTGAAAACCTGAAGAAAGGATACGTTTACCTTTGGAGTCTAGCTTTGGTGGGAACCAAAAGGGGACTGGGAAAGTAAACTCTCCACCTCTTTCTTTCTCATTATCGTCCATGCAATTTATTCCAAAGCTCGAGTTGCTTAAGTGATAGATGCAGTTTGGTCTCTTGTCACGTAAACAAGCTGCCGGGAGACAAAAAGATTCAGCCTTAGAGATGAAAATGCACTCACCTCCAAAGTCTTTAGTATACACAGCGTTTCCTTCCTCGTCTATTCTCAACACAAGGAACATGTCCAATTCAGTTTTCCCGTCTAGGGGGTTGATATCTTTAGACCATTTCACCAGAAAAGTCTCACTTGTGTGTGATGACGACTCCATCAAGTAGTGCTCCATCCTGCAAGACCAGTCCGTGAACTTCCAGTCGATTTTTCTCAGAAACTCCTTGTCAAAAAACTCACCCGTGCTCAGATTCAGGTCTTCAAACACGCGTTCTTCCGGGTACGACAGCATCTGAATCTTTGGTTCGTTCACGTGTCTCCCAAGATCACACGATGCTGTGTAGTTTCCTCCAGCAGCGGGCATGGAGAACATGCCATTTCTCTTGGAGTACATTACATGTGAGGAGAAGAAGCTGGGGTCTGAGATTCTGATGTTGCTCCACTTGCAATCTCTCTGAGCAGGCCTGCACAAGCTTAGCTGAGGTCCCAAGAACTTTACAGCAAGGATGCAGTCTTCATCGTCTGGGGAAGAAGAGGACATTGCTATGTTGGTTACGATTTGGGTTTGGCAATGAGGCAGAGTTACAAGTGGAGGCAGGGGAATGCGTTTTGGGTCAGTATTCGATGCATAGGGATCGAAGTCATCTTGAAGACACACGATCCCATTTTTCAGAGTCGCTACCCAGCCGTGGGATGCTCCTATGGTTCCGATCCCCTTTACTAACTCCATAGGCACCTTCTTTTGTGTGCAGTCGATCACTTTATCAACATAGCTGTAGATAGCTAGATGTCCAACGTCACCATCTCTTAGAGTAGTTCCACAAGGTATTACTTTGATGATGCAATTAGAGAAGTATCGAGAAGAAGCGGTGAGGTGGCCTACTCGGAGAGATAGCTTGAGCCGCCTGAGAAGATGAGACATGGCTGCTGCTGCTGCTTCTTTTTTTACTCCATACGTTAAATTAAATATATAAACCCTTGGCCTCCAAGTCTGATTTTCCTATTATTACTCTTAATCATAACATATTGATTGAATCATATTTTTTAGGGAAAGAACGTAAATCAATTAATTACATTCTATTTCCTCCAAATCAAACGAAATCAGTAAACATGGAAGCGTTCTCTTCTGAGGAGAAAGAATCGAGAAAACTACATACCATATAATCTGTGGGGGGTATAAGTTCTAATAGCTTTGGTTTTATTATTGTTTTTAAAACTAAGAGTCTTGCTGAGTCTACTCTGTTGTCTGCTCGATAGAACGTAGCTCCCAGTTTCCTTCTCCATCGATCAGCCTTAGCTCCAAGGAGTGGAACGGGATCAAAGCCGGACGCTGACGATTGTGAGAAACGAGTAATGAGATTATGGTCATGTGGTTTCATGGTAATGAATGAAGGGGGGTAAAAACTTACTTGGGATGAGGTTATGAAAGTAACTCCCATGTCTTTTGCAACCCTGTAGAGCTGTTCCTCAACATCAACACTCGTTGCACTGCAAAACCCAAAAGAGCAATGATATAAGTGGAAAAAAGATAGATTGCAAACTTCATTAGTAGAAGAAGACTCTGATCATTTTACTTGGTGCATTCATCAAGGATTCCAAACTTCGGTCTGTGAAAGAATAAACGTGCCTACAATACAAAAACTCAGATTATTCACCGTGAGCCATAAAACTATATGTATTGCGGTAAAACCTCAAAAAAAAAAGCTGTAAATGTCTGTTTGTGTCTACAAGAGATTTTACCATGCCTAGCCTCTGTTGCTCTCCAAGAGATAGTATGTCTTCCCAGTTGGTAGTAGCATCCCAACCACTTTCATCTCTTTCCAAGAGATAAACTAACCGAACATTCTCCAGGATGGTTTTCAAATGAACGTCCAGAATGCTTCCAGCTTCAGCTGAGCTATCTCCTGTTACTTAACAGCATTAAATCATGAGAAATGGGAAGATCATCAAATAACTTATACTTCTAGTAGTAAGAGATAAGTGTCTCTACAGATCAGTTATTACTTGTGTAGCGGAGAGTATTCATTTGAGAATCAAACTGATCTTTTGGACTTACCATTGGTGTACAACTTTGCTGCCCTTTTCTCTGCTTCTTCTTTAGATAGAGGGTATATAATCTGATCTCTCAGCGTCCCTAAACATGTATAAGGTCGCTGAGGGACAAAAAATATGCCATTCCCTGACCCAAGCTCTTTGATATCCAATGATGGTTTGAAAAGTCTTCCACATACAGTGGGCCATATATCTCTAAGGACTCTAAATACGGAAGTCTTTCCACTACCGTTTGGACCTGAGATTTTTTTGCTAGTGTTAGCTCTGGGACTCATGCAATAAGTTCAATGATAAAAGACTAATTCACTAACCTGTGACGAGTAGGCTTTTCCCCGAAACTATTTCGCATGACAACTTGCTAGCCATCAATTTCTGAGCAGGGGTAATGATATCCACCTCTGAAAAGGAAATTCGATCTTGAGAATCCAAACGGCTTCTGTGATTATCTGAGGTAACACCTGGAAACAGTAGCACAAAACGAATATGATCAACGCACGTTCTCTTTAGCATATGTCCATGCCTCTAATAATAAGAAGTGTGAAATATATATATATATATATATGCTCTTAGTACCTGACTGAGAAGCATCCAAAAACTCATCCAGCTCAAAAATTCTGTTAATACCACCGGAGAGCTCAAGGAACTTCTTGTGTAGTTCAAGAATATCACCAAACGCCATAAAGCTTTGAGAGACAACGGAAGCTAGATACCGCAATGCATGTGCCAATTCACCTGGTATCAAAGACATCATGCAAGAAAGCGTTATATAGAGAGAATTTTGCAAAATTAATTGGCTCGCGTTGAAAAGAATGACGGATCTTCACCTTGAGTGGAGACAAGTGCTCTGTCTCCCTTGTGTTCTAGGGCATACAACAAACTCAATCCCCAAGTCACATTATTGGGAAGCTGCTTTGTCACGAAATCATCAAGTATGCCATACACCCATTTCTTCTTCAGGAGCATGAGAGAGTGGTCCAGTAGTGCCCTGAATTTTGTGTCAACCATCTGCTCCATGAAACAAACAAACATAAGGGCAGATTCACCTATAAGACGTGTTAAAGCTCTACGCATTTAGCATGAAAAGGCCATCATCACATAAAAACTGAGAATCACTATTGGCTTTCACTTCTCGTAGCTGTGCATCACAAGTAGATAGAGACCAAAATCCAACGATTATAGCTTCGGAAGTGACGACACTTACAGCTTTTTCTCGAGCTCCACCTCCAAAGAATGCAATGGATTCAGCATGCGTGTTCAGCCTCTCGTGCATAAACCTACATTACCAGGAAGAAGTTGGTCCAGCTAGACGCTATAACGCAATCATCTGCAAAGTGGAAGAAACGTAATTAAAAACTTACCTAAACTTCCCCTCGAGTTGCTGTTCTTCACCAGCTAGATCACCAAAATCTGGAGCAACACGTCTCAGAAAACCCAGACCAAGTAACATATACGTGTAAAGTATGGCAACTCCTCTCTGTCCAGTCAATAGCTTCATCCTCCAGGTAAACCTTCAATTCAATTTTTTTTTGGCGTTATTTATATTTCAAACCAATTAACAAGCATGAAACAAATATCAGGAAAACAATCCAACAAAATGTACTTACCAAAGAATGTCAACCGATGGCTTTACCATTCCAGTAAGAAGTCCAGACAAGTCATGGGTTAATTTTTCCAGGTCACGAGTGAGTCTTTGGTCCGCATCAATACTATTGCCTGACATGTGGAAGACCTGAAAAGAAGATATGAATCCAATGAGATCTTTAGTGTCTCTAAATTTGCAACATCAAAGAACAATAAACAGCCTCTATGAATCATAGAACAGCCACAAATGGATATCCATTTCAGGTTGGTAATCTCAGTATAATTCTTACATGTGTAAGGAACTTTCTTTTAGCCTTAAAGTCAAGTTGAACTGGATAACTCAAGTTCATAGTCATAATTCAGAAATGCATAAAACATGTTAGCATAGTATCTTTGAACGTTATAGATTTGAACTGACCTTGTAAAACGCATTATTTCTCAAGTAATTCCGTAGCAGATGTTGAGTCAAGCGAATCCTCCAACCTAGAGCTAGCCTTTGCGTTAGATGCCTGAAGAACGTGTAACAAAAAAAGGTTAGGTGAAACCACATAAGTAAGAGGTGCCTTAACTGTAACTAATAATCAAACAAAAACTAACTTCATAAAACAAAAACGCAAGAGAAAATCACAATGAGGTTATAAACATGCATAAAAAGGAAACATTACTTTAATGAAGGAGCAATGACAGAAGATGCACCACTTTGGAGAACACTCAAACCAATCAAACGAACAAAGGCTGCCTTATCTTGCTCCAAGACATATTTAACAGTGGTCCCTGAAAGATCATAAGCGGTCGTTAGAAAAAGGAGCCCTATCAATAAAACTAATCAGGTAAAAGATCGGAGTATCTTTACCATTCAACGATGCTATTCGGTCAGAGATCAGTGTTCTTGAGACGACAAGGCAAGCAACCAAAAGAAGTTGTGCTCCTTGTTTGTCAAATAGAGTGGGTATCTGAAACGTAACAATGAAGTGGTCAGATACTTTTAGCATCAATGTGGACGAATAAACCAAGTAGAACAGGGGCTTCCAAGGAAGCTACTGAAATGCACTGACATGCATGTGTTTTTTTTCTAGGGTAACAAAAGTTGGTACAAGTGATTTTGATAAAATTCACAGTAATAACTCAAGCTCACCAATGTGTTCAACATTGCAGCTACTCTTAATGGCAACGCCCTTGGGGATGTTCGAGGTTGAGGAAAACGAGGCAACACAACACTTTTATCAACAACTGGTGACTTTTCGATTAACTGCGTCAAGTACGACTGAGCCTTTGATGCAGATTCCTGCATGGCACCAAGTAACAAGGTTATAACCACCAGTACCCCTCAACGAAGATTAAAAAAAATATATTCATGAGCTTCTGAAGACCTTTCTAGCGGCAGCAAAAGCTCGTTGAACAACCATCGCATCATTTTGCCGATTTGTATCTGAAATTTGCACTGAATCATCTCCAGCGTCCGTCAGAAGTACAGAGTCGTCCCTGAAAGTTTAGTCATTTTAAATAATAAATGCAAAAAACTTTGATAATCCTCAGAAACATGGTAAAGTAACAATTCCAACCTCTTGTAGTAAACGTTCCATCCACCTTCTCCGTCTAATGAAAGAATAACATCATGGAATGCAACAAGGGCTGGACGATGGGATATTGTTATGCAAGAAGTTCCCATAGCTCGAACCTTAGCAGCAAAACGTTCTTCCATGTCAGTTGTCACAGCACTTGTGCATTCATCAAGAATTGCAAATTTGGGTTTGTGATAGAACAGTCTGGCCATTCCTAATCTCTGTTGCTCTCCAAGAGATAATTCGTCACCCCAGTTAACCTCTCTGTCTGGTTGGTATCGATCCAATAAGTATTCTAGGTCGACCTACAAGCAGCAGTCACAGAAATAAGCAAGACACACAAACCATTCTCCTAGAGAATTAGAGAAAACTAGGATACCAACATTTTTCAATAGCTCCACCATCCCCGTTTCAGTGAGCGGTACAGACTCTTGATCAGAAGTAAGAGGATATATTAACTGGTCACGAAGTGTTCCTACTGCCATATAGGGCCGCTGAGGGACGTAGAAGATCTCCTTGTTAAGATCAGAACCAACTCCTGGCTTCACAATATGCCCAGACACCAGGGGCCATAGGCCTCCTAATACTCGGAAAAGGGAACTCTTGCCACTTCCATTAGGACCTACGGTACATATTGATTAATAAACTATGAAATGGGAGAATAATAATCAAATCGACAAGCCAAGATAGCATTAGTGAAAATAACAACAATTTGAAAACCAGGAACCTAAAATGATGCGTAGACACAACATCACTAAAACCTTCGTTGTTGGACTGAACATGAATGAATCGTCTATAACTAGGAATAGCAAATCTAATTTTGGCAAAGGCTATAATGCCATCCCTTCCAAAGTGCAAGAATAATTGCTTCTCCAGAATGGTAATTCAAATTCACAATCCCATTTTTTATTTCCTTCATAAGAACAACAAGGGTACTAAATATTTCATCTTTTCTACTCGTCTCAAGGCTCATAGAACAATATAGTAGCAGCATATTCTTGCAAGTTATTTTTGTACTGAGAATAATTGATAGGCCATGGAAACGGAAAGTAATGCTATTTTCACTCCTAGATATATAGGGTTCACCTGTAATCAGAAGATTAGACCCTTGCTCAACTCGAAGGGTTAGATCCTCCACCAAAACATTTCCCGTTGGAGTTACAACCTGAAGTGCATTAAGTGTCATTAAGAACACAACATTTTGGAAAAGGATTACCAGTAACGTGAATATGTGTTCCAGCTACCTTGACACCGGAAAACTCAACATAGTTAGCTTCACTTAGGTAATTTCTGCTTCTATTCCTCTGGAAAGACACTTTATCATCGCCACTGAGTTCTCTCGAGACAGCCATCAACTCATGGATTCGGTCAGCATAACCACTGTTGGAAGTAAATACATTTCCATAATTAGAAAGCATAGCCACCACTACTGATGGGTGTAAAAGTAAGTTTAGTTAATCCTCTCTCCTCTGTATATGATTTCACCAATACCGCAAAATCAAACGCCCAAACTTTTTTTTTTGAAGTAGAGATCTTTTTCATCCTTTGTCAATATTCCTTAGGGACTACCAACTGAACTCATACTCTTTTCTCTTAAACAAGAAAGAAACAGCTACACAATCGTTTACCATCTCAGCGTCTGGCAAGAGATCTAACATAAAGAATTACCTGAGTCGGCTGAGCCGCCTGGAACTTATAGAAAGCGTTCCCAACGCCTGAAAGAGAGAAATAATGACACTGGTGTGATATCTTATATTGCTTAGCATCTCGGCTCTGCCTAGTGTCGAGTCATCAGGTCTTAGATGACCGGAGAAGAACGGTTCTATAATCAGAATAACAGCGACTGTGGCACCAAGATACTTCAGCAGGAAATCTTGGATCATGCCAAACCACCAGTGATCATGAAGCACGACACTCATATGGCTAACAAGGTTCTTGAACTTTTGTTGTATATGAGATTCTTCCCTGGTTTCCCCACCATAGAATGCTATGCTTTCCGAATGAGTCCTCAAGCGTGAGTGAAGTTGCCGGTACTCCCCTTCCAACTGCTGCTCTTTGGACATCAATTTCCCGAAAGAAGGAGAAAAGTTCCTTATCGCAGTACCGGCTCCTAGTACATATGCCTACACAACAATTTTCGAGGTTAGAACATAAACAGCAGATCGAAAGAACTGTATTGTGAATGGATATAAGGAAAAGTAGCATAAATGGCTCAACGTAGAAGATTAAACAAGAATCACCAGTATCCAGAAGATGTATTTTGGACTAGCATATGAACACAGACGCCATGCATACAAAATTCCATCAGTAACCGCCGTCAAATCATCCTGAATAAGTTCGCTCAACTCCGAGGAGAATCTCGGTATATCACTGGCAATTCGTTGCTCGGGATGCGTAATCCGACCATCCACATGTGATATTTTATAGTACACCAT
>NC_079518.1:6991955-7103226 GCF_000801105.2 Raphanus sativus | reverse complement strand
TTTGATCGAAATGAAAATGTCTAGAAAATCCTCGATTTGAGTTCTCTTTCCATCTCTCCACATCTTGATCCTTGCATCAATGATGGATCGTGATACTATCCATAATAGCACTCGAGTCTCTTATGATCTTCTCGTGACCGTTAAGATCAAGTCCCGTGAGCATAGGTAGATAATCAGAGATACAAAAACGCGAACGTAAACTCTAGCTTCAAACATAGCTTTCATATGCTCGATATCCTCTGCGGTCGGTTCCACCGTCCGGTGCGGTGTCTCAGAGAACGTTCTTGTCCCGAACATAAGCTTCTTGATAGCGTTACCGCAGTAATGCCTTGTCACGAACCGGAAATCAACCGAACCCGAGTTCTTGACCATGTTGTATACCCATGCTGTTAAATGATCGTTCTCTTCTGCTCTCTTCTGATGAAGCGACCTGTGTCTCGAGGGACAAGGAGTTCTGTCATCACGACTTTCTTCATTTTCTTGAATTGTTCACCGAAAGGAGTGATCACGCAGGTTTTGTAGCCGTTAGAGAGGACGTTTTGTGCGTAAGTCATAGGTCTTGAGGCGAAGAGAGCGTCTTGTTGCTTGTATATCTCACGTGCTATCTTAGGGCACGTGACGGTGATCACGTGAGTGTTTCCTAGCTTCACGCAGGCTATCTCAGTGTTTAGCTGCTTCATGATGCTGTGGAGCCAAAGGAAAACGGGACGGCTCTTTAGCATCGCTAGAATCATTCCGATGATCGGCCATCCTGTGGGACCTGGTGGGAGAGACAATTTCTTATTGTTTTGTTTTCGTGATCAGTTTTTTTGAGAAGCATCACTAGGGTTATAGTCACAAAGGCTTGAAGCATTGTGAGGAGATACATGTTGCTGAACAATGATGTTTGCGTTCTAGTAGTGGAAGTGGGATCCGAAGAGTTTGAGGTAAAATTGTTAATTCTTTTGTGTGTGTATATATATACATATTATATATATATATTAGAGAGAGAGAAGAGAGAGAGAGAGAGAGAGAGAGAGAGAGAGGAGAGAGAGAGAGAGAGAGAGAGTAAAGAAGAATCAAAGTATGTTGTTGTTTCTTGGTTTCTCTGCATGGATAAGAGCCTCACCTTCCTATTTATACTATCTTACCAAGTGATCTTAAAATGTGTTGAAAAGGTTATGGAAATGCTGGATGGGTCGGGTCCATCTTGAGCACTACTACCATTAATTGTTGAATTATTACGATTTCCAACGTTTCAAAATATCTATATTTTAGTATCTGTTTAATAATATTCTGTTTAGTTGGGAATTTTAAATATTCTAAGAGTAACATTTTAAAAAAAAAATTTCACTTTTTTCTTAAAAAAAAAAAAAAAATTCACTAATCGCGGGTCGCCACGTTCGTGGGACCCGCATAATAGTGACAGAAACACCCAGTTGAGTTTCTCTACCTGCGCCTTTTCTCTCCTTTTTCTTCCTCTTTCTCTGCATTTGGTGGACCCTTCCCCTTTGAAAACTCTTTAGAGAAACCTGCAATATTAGTGCTCTAAGTGCCTTTGTAGGTGACCTGCCCAAAACTCCTCGTGCTAGATAGGCACTTGAAAAACAATTAAAACAAATGGAGTATTATTCTTCTGTGATATTAATGATTTAATAGAGTGTTAGGGAGAGTGTTCCAAACAAGTGTTGGGGAGCCCTGGAGGTATATATATGTGTAACCACTGGTTTTACATTTTATATTTAAAATTTAAAATGTTTTTCTTCAAAAGTAAAACTTAAAAACTAACTTAAAATTATTTGTATTTTACAAAAGTGGTTTATATTTATCAAGTTCATAAATTTTTTATAAATAACCAACACACATATAAAAATATCACAGAAATATTAATTAATAAAAGCTTACATTAAAATATAAAACCAGATTATTAGTGTTGTTATAATATTTAAATTTCTATAATAATTATGTCTTCATGTACCTTTTTAAAGGTTTTTATTAAGTTTGTTTTGTAATGTTATTGTTGTCTAATTTTACTTTTAAAATAATATAAAACTTGTTTTAAAAAATTTTATTTAATTTTATGTGTAAAATTTTATATTTAAAGAAACTAATCTGAGATTTATGAGATATATATTTTTTAAAAAAATTAAAATGATAAATGAAAAAATATTTAAGAATCATAAATAGAAAGTGTAATTGTGAAACAAAATGCAAATAAAATGATGAAACTTCAAATTTAGAATTTTAAAGTTTTTTTTTTGAAAAACAAAAATTCTATATTTGAAGTTATATAGTGCCTTCTAGAGATGCTCTTTTATAATATATGAATCATAAACCAACTCAGACAAAGTGTTTGACACCCATTTATAGACAAGTGTTATTGTGACAAAGACAAAATTTAATTATGAGATGATATTTTTCCTCATATTTGTATTTTTGGATAATCATACTCTTTCCGCTTTTTAATAAATAGGTTTAGACTTGTGCATATAGATTAAGAAAATAATTAATTTCTTACATTTTGTAAATAAAATATTATTAATTGTTTATTTAACTATAATCCAACCAATAATAAAATAAAATGTATATTTTCATTGGTCAAATAGTATTAATTGTTAATAAATTTTACGTAAAAACTGAAAAACGCCATATAGTTTAGAACAATTTTTTTATCTAAAACTACTTATATTAAAAAAACGGAAGGAGTATGTAACATCGAAGACATTTTGTTTTCCGGTAATTTGGGTTTATCATGGACTTCGAAATTAAAACTAGTTAATGATAACTGGATTCGATGTTAACTTTTATATATTAATTTATTGATTCTCTAGATACTGATATGAGATTTAGTTCATTCATTAACACTTCTCTTCATAGTTCATGTTCAAGCATGGACAATTGTAAGAATAACATATACAATTATTTCAACGTTAAGTAGCTTTTTTGTAACACCAACATTATATGGTTTTGATACGATGTTAATTTTCATAGATCTATAATTTAAAATCAATTGATAATAACTAAATCACTTTAACTATTTATATATTATTTGAAGTTTGCAAAAAGTTAGATTCAGATATATTAAAGATACAAATCTAACTTTTAGATGGAAGATGTAGTTCACGAGAAGTCCTCTTTCAGGTTTTTAAATAAACGTATTCGCAGCCGTGATGAATAAAATAATGTAACTTAATTTCTGCAGTAGAAAGATCGAATCCAAAATTTATTTACATCCAAGATCCGTCTACTACCACTAAACCGTTATATAAATATTACTCTTTCTTTTTAATATACTTGATTTAGAGAAGTATTGTTGTTTTTATAATAGATGATGTTTACACAAATCTATGTAACTTTAATTTTATTAAAAACTGTGTAACCATTATATTTTTATTATTTATATCTATAATTAAATAAATTAGTTTTAAATTATAATTTAGTAATAATTTTATTAAAAATAGCTTTATTTAATATTTGTGCATTGAGGTAAAACATCAGATAATATAAAACAGAGGGAATATTTGAAGTTTTTCTTACTCTCACCTGGCAAAAACCGCTCGTGGAAATTGTAATCAATGTGGAAAGATTCATAACTTATTATTTTTTGCATTGGGTTCTGCTAGAACTGTCAAGTAAAAGAAGTGCGAAAGAGTAAAAAAGAACGGAAGGAGTATAAGTGAAAATTCCAAATATCTTCTTTGAAATGAATGTAGTAAATTAAGAGTAACAATATAAAACTATCGAACATTAATTAACTAAGCTTGTCGTGTAGATCAACGGGTTTGATTCAGACACTTTAGTTAGCAATTTAAGACAAACTAATTACAGAGAAGTTCATTTTTATTAGTGTATATATATCACAATTAATAACATTAAGCAATAAACAACTCCCTACGGGCGGGAGAATTTACATGAAAATTATTTTATAATAAAATATATTTTAAATTTTATAAAACATTTAAAATTTTGCTTTCTAGAAAAATAAAAAACATTGTAAAGTTTTTAATTCTAAGATCTTATTCTAAATTTTATTAAATTTGTTGGTGTGAGTAAAAACGACCACTAATATTTTTTTGTTAGAGAAAACAAAATTATAAAATTAAAAAATTAAGGAAAATATAGTGATTTATATCTTTATTTTTAAGGGTATAAGAAGAGTCTATAAACTTGATAAAAAGAGTCTCTAAATAATTTATAAAGATCTATAATCTTTTTACAAAAGTTAATAGATCATTTGTAAAGTTTATAAACTGATCTCAGATTTATACTATTTTGTAAGGCTTTGAAAAGTACCTTTCAAAATCATATAAATGTCATAAATCCTTATAAAATAACAGAGTAGAAAGAAAAAATATGAACACATTATGGTTTTATTCTCTCTAATGGCATTGGTCTAAATATATATTTTTAAGTCTCTCGAAGGCGT
The DNA here is from genome assembly GCF_000801105.2 of Raphanus sativus. NCBI lineage: Eukaryota > Viridiplantae > Streptophyta > Magnoliopsida > Brassicales > Brassicaceae > Raphanus > Raphanus sativus. The sequence goes on along the minus strand of NC_079518.1, from coordinate 7,098,821 downwards.
CAGTGACCACATCTATGGTCCATGATGAACTCCATCAACGCACTCATCTTCTTTTAGTTTCCTCTTTTCTCATATGGATCAAGGAGGATACTGAATGTTCTGATGTTGGATATGATCTCAGAGCTCTGAAACTTCTCAAAACAGTTTCCCGTCATTTCTATCTGTCCGTTTCCACCAAAAGAAACTTCACGGTCCAAAAATCAGACAAAACAGGAATTACAGAATCTAATTTTGAAATGTTAAATGGCTAAAGCTTACCGCTCTAGTCGTACCGACACCAATAATACTGATACACAAGCAAGAATAATCCACTTCCACATTACTAATACCGAACCAGGATTCAATATTGTTATAAAAAGTTAGACTCATCATCACATCATTCGGTATCACATACATTCACAGACATTTCTAGGAAATTCTCCTTCTTTTCATGGTGAAACCAAAACAGGTTCATTCAATCTTAGAAACTTCTCCGAAGCCGATTCCCCATGGTAGATCTTCCCACTTAGATTGTAGAATGTTCCGTATAGGCATTGAACGTGTGCTTAATGCTCAGTTCGATTATCTCAGTGACCTTGCAGTTTCCTTTCTCGAACTCGAGCTCGAGCTCAAACTGAGCTGTTCTAAACGGCAATGCGCGTTTGTTCTCCACTATCTTTACACCAACTTGCCTTCCCGTTATCTGCTCAAACATACACTATTAAACACAAACAGATGTCAGTATATAGACAAATCTTGATCCTTCTCATGATCAGTATATGTTGAAACTTATGAGACAACATACATGAAAGCCCAGTTAAGTAAAGGCAACATTAAAGTCAAAACTTGTGACCAGCTTTGGATCACATCTTCACCTTTCTTGACCTGATGTTCAGACATATAAAACTTAAGAAATTCCTACCCCAAGTAACTTCTGTTGGACCTCCAAATCCTCCAAATGTAGAAAGTGTAGCTCTCTCTTGGATATAAAGCATTGTGCAGAGAATATACAATCACATAACTAAGTCTTATCTACAATCTCACCTACATAAGTTCTAGACCAGACTTATAAAGATGATAAGTGTCAGCGATAACGACAAAGAGTGCCTCAGTTTATGCTTTGGCTCATCAAGCTGGTTTGGATAACCATATGAGCATTCGCCCATCTCATCCTCAAGTGCTCCTGTTAAAAAAATAACATAAAACAGCGAGGAGAGAAATAAAGAGCTCGGACCAAAATTCTCGATCCATTATTAATCTCGTATCCAGTCAGTAACGATAACATCAACCGAACCACTTGCGATTAAAGTATCCACAAGGCTAAGGGTTTGTTCACACAAATTAGGCTGTGATAGAAGTAGATTTTCTGTGTATATACAGATTACCCTAGCAAGTAAGGAGTCAATAGCATGCTCAGTATGCACAAACGGACAAGTTAGTGTACACAAAGATACATTTTTTTAGAAAAGTCAAATCCAATATGGTTCAGAAAAGAACATAGTCATAGAGTTAAAGGTACATACAATAACTCCTTGTTTCTATGATTCAGCCTCTGCAGTGTTGGAGCACCGCCCTGGTTTCAAATCTGCAAGAAGAATGGAGGAATTCGCCATTGTAATAACAGGAAATTTGAACAGACTAATCTTCGGGTTTGCGTCGAAGCTGTGATGTCCATATCTGGATGACGGGTTATTTATACTCGAAGCTCCAGTAAGTTACTCTGGTAATGAAAGAGTCGGATTGAATGCTTCGTAGTGGGGTAATCACGTAGAACATGGGAATAAAGAAGGTGATAATCAAACGCCAAGACGTTACGGAGAGATGATAAGCTTTCCCGACCTCTAGAACCTTCGGCGGCTGATTTACAAAGCTCATAAGAAAGAAGACGAATAAACTTAATCCCGGGCCTCGATGAAACACAAATAACAATCACATGTTAATAAAGTCCACTAACGACCCACCTTATACATTAGATGCCAGGTGTCGTTTTTCCCCCAATGGAGAAAAAAAACTCTATTTTATTAGTTAAGATATATATCACAATTAATAACATTAAGCAATAAACAACTCTCTACTAAGGAACTAAATGCTAATTAGAAATAAAAGAAATATACATGTTTCCTTCCTCTGGATCTCGAGTTTAACACAATTCAAGAACAAATGATAGGATGAAAAGCGAGACACCGTCGTATATCACGTCTCAAGCTTACGAGAGAACCAGAGAGAGAGAGAGAGCAATCATTTAACCATTATAAAATCTATTGTTGTGTTACAAAAGAAAAATCTATTGTTTTTTTTTCTCTTCGATTTTTCAGATTTGACTTAGCCTTCAAGGTAACCTTTGTCTAGCAAGTAAGAGATGATGTTTTCAGCCATCTGACGTGGCGAACAAGAAACGTCGTGTCCTGTGTGTTTCAGCACGACCTTTAAACATACATCAATAGTATATTAGATACTTACGTATCAAAAATCTTCGGCGACATCATTAAATTAACATAACGAACCTCGCAATTCAGTGGTGCCTCGTAAGGGTCATCGATTCCAGTAAAGCCTGAATAAAGAAGCAAAAATTACGTATAGATTTTTTTTCCTGATCTTCCAACTAACTTCCAAGTTTTAAGATCATGAAGTAATACCTTTGATCTTGCCGACACGTGCGAGCTTGTACAACCCCTTTGGATCTCTTGACTCGCACACAGATAGAGGAACGTCCATGAAAACCTAAAACAATTAAAACATTATTAATCAATTTAAATCGGATCAGGCTGGAACAACCATGACCGGTCATATGGAAAATTCACCTTGACTCTTAAATTTTTAAAATTTATTATACATAGTCGCATGGTTCTTAAATGGGAAATTAGGACGTATAACCATGAAAAAAATCATAATTCATTATCTACCCATTTAACCTAACGTTTCTATACACGGTGTTAGTTTTACATAATAATCATGTTTTGTCCTTTCAAGCAACCGTAGAAACCTGAAGAAAAAAAACATAATTATTATTTATAAAAAATAAATCGTGGCCTAACTGCATTCACATCTTCCCTTTTATTTTCATTGACAATAACGTAGAAGGTGATTAGCTCCAGCACAGATTTCCTCCACAACTTCACTTCCACCGTATTCAAAGCGTTTATTTGAATTCTTCTCCATTATTTGCAAGGGCATATTCTTCTCCGCATCTGAAATTGTCAGCAACCGGACGGCGTTGAAGTCGCAGCGTCGCGTAATGACTCCCACGTGCTTTTTCCACTTCACATCGACGATTCTTTCCAGATCTCTTCAACTATGGTAAGTTCCTAGGGAGTTTTTTTTTTATTCTGTTCATCTGGTGTTCTTAGTCTCTATTAAATTTGAATTGTGATTTTTATCGGAGATACACATAGTACAGAATATAGTAATATAGCTTGTTGTATGGAATAACATCTGCAAAAACATAGGTTTGTCTTCGTGTGGACATAACATAAGATTTCTATGGACTATTCTATATGAAATGGAATATAATAAACTATCTTGTCAAACTATTCTATTTGAAACAGATTAACAACTATTTTAATCTTCGTTGGATCGAGCTGCTCATAAGGACTTGGCTATGTTGGCTTCGTCACAGTCTGGTCAAGTATTGCAGATGTGGGACCATACCTTCTCCACCACCCGTATTTCTATTATCTTGTCTATATTTCCCAAAGTCTATTCCATATGTCTAAGGATGAATGTAATTACATGACTCCGTAATTTCAGAAAAGGAGTTTAATTTGTGAAAACTTTAATTTACAAAGGATGAGGGTTTATATTTTTCTAACTTTGGGTTTAGTATTTATTGTCAGGTGTTTTATTACCAATCCCCTATTGGCTAGCTATTTTATGTGAATCAATGATGGTTGTACTATACAAATAGGAACCAGTAATAATGAATTATCATTTTCCCATTCAAACGTTTACAATTCACAAGAGTTTAATTTCTGAAAGATTTTGGTTGCAATGGATGAGAGTTTATATTCTCCCAATTTGGGTTTAGTGTTCACTGTCATGTTTTCACTTACCAATCCCCCCCAATTAGTTTTCTATGTTATGTACGTCAATGCTTGATGTATTATGCAAATAATAGCAAATAACATAGTATGAAATATGGAATAGACACCTCATGTAATAGCTTGTTGGGTTAAGGTTTGGAGGTGGGTAAGGGTTGAAGTTTGCTACACAAATGTATTAATTCATGTAAGTAGTCTCTATTCCATTTTAGATAGTATAGAATAATAGTTAAAATTTTATATATTATTTTTTTTTGATTTTTTAGAAATCATATAGCAACTTTAATTAGATTTAACAATTGGATTTGGGTTTAGGGATTCAAGTTTAGGTTTAGTATTTAGATGTGGGGATTGGGTTTAAAGTTTATGGTTATGTTTCACATGAAGGTATTCTATTTGTTTGTATCAAACATAGTAGTTTTATAAATGGAATAGATCATGTATCTAGCACAGTTAACATGTACATGGAATAAAGTGACTGAAGTTATTAAATAGAATATAAGATATATTGGAAGGATTTAGCATAGTAATATCGATGCATATTGAATGTGTACGAGGTAAATAAGAATTTGACGTAGCTGATTTTATATGAGGTGAAAATAATGGTGTTTCATTCATATATGTCATGCACTCTCTCTTTTTTTCACCGGAAACTTGCTAATGCAAAGGATATAACCGGATAAAATACGAGACAAAAGTCAGTTACTTAATAACGTCAAAATCAAGGCTACTTTTTTAATTTCCATTGAGAATTTGGCTACTGAGCAAATTCACCCTTCTTAAATTACCGAATTTTTTTTATATATATATTTAAATTAACCTAAATGTTTATAACCCCAACATCTCATATCCGGTCTTTGACAACAAGTATAAGGTTGACGTACCTCCACGAAGTCGCCTTCCGGCAACAGAGACCGGCAAGCGTCTCTGTCTCTCCGGTATGGAGAAATCAAACTTGCTATACAAATGACTCCAACATCAGCAAACAGCTTAGCCACCTCACCTGAAGTTCAACATCGTTGATCATCATTTATATAATTTCTTCTTTTTTTTTTGAAAAAGATTTCATATAATTACTTAACCAACAAACTAACACATGATAGTTTATTTGTAAAAAAAAAGTTTTGTACCGATCCTGCGTATGTTTTCGGTACGATCCTCAGCTTTGAAAGTGAGGTCCCGGTTAAGTCCATGACGTTCATTATCGCCATCGAGTGTGTAAGTAAGTTTGCCTCTTTCAAATAATGCTTTACTTAGCGCACACGCAACAGTGCTTTTCCCTGACGTAGTAGTAGAAGAAACAGATATAATCATGAACGTTTATCACAAACGCAAACGTGATTATCATAAATGTTTGTTTTCGAGTTCGAAACCTGAACCGCTGAGACCAGTGATCCAAATGACACAACCCTTTTGTTGAAGAAGCTGTTGTCGGTCGCATCTGCATATGGAACTCTCGTGCCACACGATGTTGTCTGAAAGGGCGGGGACATCGGCGGTGAGGGAAGCTTGTGCAGACACATTGATGGCGGAGACTGGACGAAAAGAAACTGAACTCGCGACAAACTTTATGTTAGCTGCTGCATTCGACGACACCAGCAGCCTGAGGTAACCGTCACTTAGATGTCGTCGATGAGAATCACCGCCAAGATGAAGAGAGCACAAAATTGATGGTCGAGATGCTCTGATAGCTAACCCTTCCATTGAAGCTTTGATCACAGAAGTTGCAGTGTACAAAACAAATCTGCTTATATAAGTTAATGTATAAGAAAGATATATTATTTGAAAATATATAGAGAGGAATAAGACTTTAAGAAGAAGCAAACTGGTGAGAAGATCCGACTATATATTCTTCCACAACAAACACATGATTATATTCCATAATTACAAAAACCTTCATTAGCAAAAAAAAATCAATGATTACCATTTTCATATTTTTACTAATCTCAAAATTACTAAAAATTTATAATTAGTAAATATCATACCGGATACTTTTGATTTAAAAATAGTTTTTTGGTATGTGTGAGTGGGTAATTGTTGGAGGCCAATGTTTTGGGAAATGAATATGACTTCTTCCATCTACCAATACTCCATTCAGAAACCATGTGATTTATAAAGCTATACTATTTATATATTGTAGTATGCTTATGACTAGAGTTTTTGTTCTTGTTCAAATAAATTTGTTTTGACTGTGTTATATGAAAGAATATTTAGAGTTAACAAACTATATTCCAAATTCATAATCAATATTTTTCTTATTGCAGTACTTGTTTGATTGCTTCTTTCCGTCGATTCATACCTATTACCTTTCTAAAATCGGGCTGTTGTTTATATTTGGCCTCGTTGTTCATAAATTATTTGTAGCCGTATAGTACCCGGAAGCTCGACTATTGCTGTATACAGTAAAGGTTTAATACTTTAACAAAGAAATGTTTGAGGTATTTCTTAACATTGCTTTGTTTGCGGGGTAATCAGTGACAGATTACTAGAGCTCGTAGCTCACACTTGCTATTATTACCAAATGAGGATTTATAAAAAAATATAAACTGTTTTGGTTCATCCTCAACATGATACAAGAAAACAATCAGCATTCTCCTGTTTCTGAGCTAATATTCTCCAGTGAAATAAAAAAACTCCGTGTTTGGAGATGGTATCGAGACTCTGTTTGAGATCCGATGCGGATTTTGAGAGATAATCGAACCTCGTTGGAGGGAAGAAAGTAGGAGTTGAGTTGGATTTTCTAGCGTAGTGGCGAGCAGAGAAGCGTTCGATCATAATCTATAGTACCAACCAACTACATGACGGCGTTTGGCGATCATATCGTAATTTGTGTTTGCTAACATAAGCCCCAGATTTTTTTTTTATTACAGAGTAGACCATTATCAATAGTACAATTAAATTCTCCCTCATTTATACAAAGTTAATTAAGTTTTAGCCGGCTTGAATAAAAATTACGTCAAACATTATATTATTCACTCATAATGTATATATAAACAAGGCAAATCTTTGACATTTTGTAACTTTTTAAAATATTATTTTATTGTTGGAGTTTTTAATTAGTAATCATACTTTTTAGAGAGACTATTACATCAAAAGTTTAGTTTTTTGAATTCAACAGATTGTCGAAAGATTTTCTTCTTTGGTGGTGTACAGCAACACCCAGTTTTGACTTTTAAATCTGCACAAAACCAACCTGTGTAATTTTTACTTTGGCAAGTTTGTTGACAATGTTCGCACGGTCCATAACAGTCGGACGGAACATAGACTGCGTTTGCTTGTTCTACAAAAAAATAACGAGAGTTATTTAACATATAAAATAAAAAAACTAAGTATGAGTTTTTTAACTAATGTCAAAGTTTAAAGTAAGCTTCTACATAATAAAAAAAAAGGTTCAGAATGCTTGACTAACCTGCAATGACCAACAAAAAAAATTATTGCAATGGTTGTAACAACATCTTTAAATGAAGCTTTTTTCAAAAAAAAAAAAAAACATCTTTAAATCTGATCTGGTCCATTTTTGACTTAGTTGTTTTTTTGTTGTTCAAATTTTGTAAATATTTTCTTATGTTTTGATGTCGGTGAGTTTTCTTAAAAGCTAGTAGGTCTTTATATAGTTAAATGGCTAGTATAAACTTGGAAATTTGACTACAATTTATCACATATAAAGTGAAATATAGTAAAATATTAATTTTTAATTATTATTTTCAAAAATATAGTAAAATATCTTACTAAGAATCAAAATAAATTTAAATCTCATTCCTATAAAGAGCAGAACTTAAAAATAGGCTTTACATAATTTGAAACATGATTAGACATATATCATATATTATAAACTTCAACTGTTTCATTATATTAAGTATCTTACACTTTCATTGTTTCTAAGTTTATATAAATTTGTATATGGTGTTTTTAACAAGAAGAAAATTTAAGAAACTAAGCTATATATTATCAATACAAAATTTAAACCTCAAACATGTATACAATCTCAAAAATGTATCCTATGTTGATACACAAATAAAGAATAGTAGTTTTAAAAAAACAAATAAAGAATAGTAGAACGCCTTATATTTTTTATAAATAACTTATATGCTCTTATAAATAATTGAAAAATTCTGAAAATTGTTTTTTAGCGATGATAAATATATTTTTATTAATTATTAATAAATCATGTCTGGACTTTATAAAATTTTAAGAGTTATTAAATAATTATGTACGAATATAATTCATTATGTATTATATAGTCATTACATTTTATATATAAATTTGTTCATTATATTATAGTTATATATATATCAAAAAAATAATTAATCAATCATTATTAGCCTTTCTGTTATTTTGAAAATTAATTACCATAAGTTATTATTTGCAATATCCTTTAGGTTATTTGGTAAGTGATGTTAATTGATTATAAATTTATCTTTAATTTTTACATCTAATTTAATAATTAAAATTTAAAATTATCGACCAATCAAACTATAACAATTTTCTTAAGACTTCACCAGTAATCGACACATAAACAAAAATCACTTCATTTACTTTTCATTTAATATATAATATGATTTATTAAATTTCACAAGTGCTCGCATGAGCAAAAGTTATTTTAATGACTTATCATTTTAATATATCTGATGCTCTATATATATGCTCTTATGAATAATTTGAAAAGTATGATAAATTTATTTTCTGACCGATGATATTTTTTTTATTTTAAAAAAAATAAATTATTAAAATTTTCAAATCATAGTATACTTTATGATATTTTAATCCTTTATATATATTAAAAGAGAAGTATTACAATATTTTACCTACTACATATTTCTTCACTATAATGCTTCTCAATTTCATAGAAAAATATGTTGGTCTATTGAATACATAATATAGTTCTCATTAAACTAATCATAAAAATTTATTAATATTGTGCATTAACGTTTTCCGTCATTTCTTTAAATAAAGCCTACAAGATTACCTAATATAATTAAAATGTACATATATGAAATTAATTTTTTAATAATAAATATTCAATAACAATTTTTGTATTCTCCACTATTATGTTTAAATTTGTATTACTAACATAAAATAAAAATCATATTAACCATATAATAAAACTACATTTTATATGTTTTTTGTCATCACCTCTCTTTATATATTTTTAATTTTTAACAATGACTATAAATTACTAAAACTTTTAAAAATCTCACATTAAAAAAATTTAAGAACAATGATTTAAATTGTTTATTAAAAATATAAATGATTATAAAACCATATAAGTAAAAAATCTCATTTAATAGATATTCAAAATAATATATATATAAACAAATAATTTAATTTCAAAATTTTCATTGAAAAACAATTGAGAACTTAAATTTTAATTCTTAAATTTGCCGTGAATTTTTAAGAACAATTATAAATTGTTCAAACTGTTAAAAGTTTCACATAGAATTTTTTTTATCAAAGATTTACACTTTTGTCATAAGAAGATACATATGATCATAAATTAATATGAATAAGAAGTCTTCTTTAATAGATATACTTATGAAGATATATTATATACCTATATTAATATCATTTAAATTTAATCATAGAATGAGTTTTCAGTCCAAATTATTCAATTTCTCAATTTCTTTGACCGACAAAAAATCTATAACCGTTTGGTTTTTAAAAAAAATAGAATATGACCAAATCGATGGGGAGGATTTGAAGCTCTTCAAGAAAAATATCTTTATGTTTGTAGAAGACAAAGAAGAGTGAGGTTGTTGGGATTGTCAAAGCCCATGTCCAACTCTATTTATCCGATTAGTACGATATTGTTCACTTTGGGCTTTTAATAGCAAGCCCGCATGGATTTACTTTTGGTTTCCATCCCAAAAGGCCTCGTACTAATTAGAGTTGGACATCTCTTTATATATTAGACATTCTTTTGTCTAATATCCAATGTGGGACTTAGATTGTTATCTCACATTCTCCCCCTCAAGCTAAGGACCACAACTCATCTCTTGTGTGTTTCCTAATCGTAGGGTTTCCTTTGAGAATGTATCTCCCACAACTTCACAGGTTCCATGATCTTCTGACGTTTCTGCAACAGACCTTCTCTTCCTCTTCTACCTGTTCTTACTTAAGGGTATTTTGGTCTTTCTTGCATCTCTTTGTCAAACCGCTCTGATACCAATTGTTGGGATTGTCAAAGCCCATGTCCAACTCTATTTATCCGATTAGTACGATATTTGTCCACTTTGGGCTTTAATGAAAAGCCCGCATGGATTTACTTTTGGTTTCCATCCCAAAAGACCTCGTACTAATTAGAGTTGGACATCTCTTTATATATTAGACATTCATTTATCTAATATCCAATGTGGGACTTAGATTGTTATCTCACAGAGGTGAATTGGATTTTTTAGCGTGGTGGTAAGAAGAGAAGCATTCGAGCATGTCATGGTGCTTATTCTGCAATGGCTCATTTCGGTAGCAAAGTTCCGATCGTTGTTCCCCATAAAGTCATTTCCAACCAAAATGCAAAACTGTTAATCATTTGGATTTTCAATTTTAGACGAAGAAATAAATATGGCAATTTAAATAGTTAATCATTTGGATTTTCAATTTTAGTTACATTAAATTCATTTTCAATTTTTTAAATAATCAATAAATTTTTATTTAACTAATCATATATTAATAATGATACTAGTTTATACAATTTTAATAATCTCCGTAAACAAGTGAAACCTTTAAGAAATGGAGAGTATATAATATATAAACAAGGTAAATTTTGATATTTTGTAACCTCTTAAAATATTATTTTATTTTATTGTTGGAGCCTGGAGGCTTTTATTAATAATCATACACGTTAGAGACTATTACATCAAAAGTTTAGTTGTTCAATTGAAGAGATTGTCCAAAAAGTTTCTTCTTTGGTGTACAGCAACAGCCAGAGTTGCCTCTAAAAGCTGAACAAAACCAACCCGTGTAATCTTTATTTTTGCAAGTTTGTTCACATTGTTTTCTGCACGGTCCATAACAGTCGGCATCAACAGAGACTGCATTAGCTTGTTCTACAAAATAATAAGAGTTATTTAATATGTAAAATCCAAAAAACTAAGTATGTATATTTGTAACTTAATGTCAAAGTTTAAATTAACCTTCTACATAATAAGAACAAAAATTTTAGAATGTTTGATTAACCTGCAATGACCAACAAAATAATTATTGCGATGGTTGTAACAACATCTTTAAATCTGGTCTGGTCCATTTTTTTGACGTATTTGTTGATGAATTTTCTTAAAAGCTGGTAGGTCTTTATACAGTTAAATGGCTGATATAAACTTGAAAACTTTGTCTACAATTTATCATATATATAGTGACTTGTTAGGAAAGGGAAACTAAATTTATGAGGTGTTATTGAATTTGGTAATTTAACAGAATTTGATGGAATTTAAAACTGAAATGAAATCCAGTATTATTCAATTGTGGATTTGCTAAAATTGAATTTAAATCTACTTTTATTTAGTGTCCATCAGATTTTATTAGAATTTTGTTACAGTGGATTTGGATGTACTTTTTAATAGAGAAACAAGAATACACAAATCTGAGACTTTTTGTCTGATTTTAATGTACTGTACACATATTTATTATATTTTCGCTTTAGCAATGGAACCGTCTTCGGTGAAATTGAACTTCAAAAATTAGCGCCTCAAGCACTTGTTGCTCTCGCCGCCAGGACATTCGAAATTGGTTATTTCTCTGGGGCTGGAAATGGTGCTTTGTCAAGCAGGGGTGGACCTAGGGCTGAAGAGGGTGTGGCATGTACCCCACCCTAAATTATTTTTCTCCCATGACAACTAGTACTAAGCTATGTAAATATTCACTTAAGTTCAACATTAGTTACCAGAAACTAGTCATATATTGTGCCCCATACCAAACTAATTCTGCATCCGCCCCTGTTGTCAAGTGAAGACAATTATACGATAGCTCTTGTGAGACTTTTGACGGGAAAGGAAAAGGAGGATAGCTCTGGAGAGAGTTTTGACCGAGGAAGAGAAAAAGAGGAATATTGCAGCTGAGACACTTTATTAGAACATTTTTATCTCAGTTCTATGTTTTATTCTGTTTATAGAGTAAATAAGGTGGAAAATAAAGTAATGAACAAAATATAAAAGCATTATTCTACAAATAGAGTAATACCTTTTTTTTTCACTACTTCATTTCTCACTCTATTTACTCTACAACATTCAAAGCCAAATATCTAACATATGTAAACACATAACGATTATATATATATATATATATAAATGAGAAAAAGAACGAATTTGATCGAATAAAATAAGATAATAAATGAAAACATGAACGGAACAAGACTTGGTGTTTGGGAGATGGTGGAAGACAGGTTTGTGAGGAGTTCAAAACATTTGAAAGTTACTTGTATTCTTCATTGGTGGTCAGAGGTGGATCTAGAAAAACTTTTAATCGGGAGCACTTTCATAAATTTTAGATTAGTTAGAGTCACTTATGTAAAATTTTAACTAATTTCTTAAAAAAATATAAGATATTAGGCTAATTACTCATGGAAAATTAATTTTTAGTGGGGGTCACGTGACCCCATTGGTCGTCACCTCAGTCCGCCCCTGAGTCGGTGATGTTGATGATTCCTGATTGTTTCAGGGCTGTACGTAAGTAGGACTAATCATATGGAGCCGTGTTTTGGGCAAGTCACATTCTACGTAGCCCGAGGTCAATAGTAGTTCTTTTGCTCGGTTTGGATTCCATTTGCTTAATATTAATCTTGTATAAAGATTCGTCAAACATACATATTCACCCATAACACGTTTAGCTTGCACTATATACGGTCTTTTTTAACACCGCACTATATACGTAAAAGGCAAATCCAGACATTTTGTAATATTTTGATTTGTTTTTTATATTTTATTTTCGGGTTTTATTAGTATCATACATATTACATAATGCATCAAAAATTTAGTTGTTCATTTTTTTTTTCTTTTTTGGTGTACAGCAACAGCCTGCCTTGGCTCTGAAAGATGGACAAAACCAACCTGTGTAACCATATCCTTTGCAAGTTTGGTCACAATGGGGAGTGCACAGGCCATAACAATCGGCATCATCAATAGAGACTGCAGTTGCTTGTTCTGCAAACAAAACAATAATCAAAATATTTATTATAAAAATCCAAAACAACTAAGTATGTATACTTTTAACTAATGTCGAACTTAACAAATTAAGCTTCAACATAATTAAAATGAGAATGCTTTATTAACCTGCAATGACTAACAAAAAAATAATTGCAATGGTTCTAACAACATCTCTAAATTTGATCTGTGCCATTATTTTGTTTTTTCTAAAGTAGATGTTTAATTTTTTTGTTGTTTAACTGTATGTTTAGCTTTTTGTTAATATTTTGGCTTTGACGGATTTTGCTAAAACCTTGTAGGTTTTATATAGGCTTTTAGGTCTATATATAGTGAATTTGAGATTAAAACTTAGAAGAGGAAATAAATGATTTCTTGGAAATTTGAATAAAAATCTAGCAATTGGTAGGTAAAGAAAACTAAAATTAGGATAAGAAAAACCGACTCATGTATACAGTAGCATATCCAGGGTAAAGGTTAATTGGGGGATTTTTTTATTAAATCTTACTATTATTTTAAACATATTTTTTATATTTATTATTACTGTACAGAAATAGATTAAGATCTTATTTCTATAACAAAAGCACAATTAAAAACATTGTTTATATGATTTGAGATTAATTAAGTGTATATTTTATACCTAATTTTTAATGTCTTCAGTTCACTTTCCTAGTTTCTAAGTTCATATATAGTTGTATACTATTTTTAGCAAAAAGAATTTGAAATAAACTAAAAAGATAATATTTTTAGAAAATCAAAAATAAAATTTGTAAGAAAATAAGCTATATAATCAAGAAAAATTTAAGGCTTTAATATATAAATAATCTCAAATTCAAAGAAAGAGTATATATAATTTTCATATATTCATTTAGAATAGGATATATAGGTCTGAAATAATATATTGTGGAAATATTCTATCTAGTAAAATACTCATATGTTTATTTATGCTAATAAAAGTGAGAAACAAAGTTTTTTTTTCTTTTTGTTTAACCTAGGGGTATCTAGGACCGAGACCTAGACTAATCTCCAAAGGGTGAAGCCCACGGATGAACTTTTTTCAGGTTTTTAAATAGGCCGAAAGCATATGGTCCATATTTGTGTGACCACAAGTCAGAATAATATGAATTGCAACTGATTCAAACTCAGATTCCTTAAAAATCCTGAAACGCCATGTACCACCCAACCACTGCCTCGTGGTTAAAGAAACAAAGTTTCTTCCACAGGATATTCTGACGACGGGGATGTTTTCAACATTTTATAAATATAAAAAATGCAATTAAACCAAGTGCTCGTAGCTTGGTGGTAAAGGAGGTACAGCTGTACTGCCCGCCACCCGGGTTCGAGCCTTGGCCACAACGGATTTAACATCCCTTCCGTTGGGACGCTGGACCCCCTTCGAAAAGATAGTTAGGAATGTGGCTGCCCAGATACCAGAGTTATAAAAAAAAAATGCAACTACAACAATCAAAAGACAAAGATCCAACATATACAAGCCCTTTCTCGAAAAAAAGATTCAATAATACATCATAAACGACCATATAGATATAAAAAAGAACGATCATGATTTGAATCGAATGAAAGGAAACACATTAAGTTCGGGATCTCTTGTCGAGTGGTAAAGAAATGAGCTTGAAACGCCGATATGTTTCATGTGATACATTTAATATGTAAAACTAAATCACATTGTTCAAGACATTTATATAGATATGAATCTTTGTTTTCTGCTCATTTAAATTAAAAAAAAATCTATAAATTTGCACCTACTCTTGAGAATCAATCTATAGATTCGAGATATCTGACGTTAGTAAAAAAATAAAAGAAACATAATGTACTCGTAAAACTATGTACAATGGTTTCAATAACATTTTATTTTTAACATATTTATTTAACATTTCACATTATCTTCTATCTATTCCACCTAATTTATTTAATATCCACTTCTTTTCTTTAACATTTGAAATTGCTTGTTTTAAATTAATGGATGTGAATAAAAAAAAAATATACTATATTTTTAACCAATCAATTTGCGCTATATGACCAAACTGAGCCATATAATTTTTTTTTTCAACTGTTCGAACTTTACAACACCTTTGAAACCACTTTGATATGCTACAAAATTTCAACAACCTCATTGCTGAATATTCTAACCGTTTCAAACATCCATAATTGTGGGTGGTCTAGAGTTATTTTTAGATTCACCCCTAAAGTGAACATTTAGGTTCACCTAACCGATAGGAATCAAGTATTTCATAATTAATATCTTTTAAAAAATGAAAGAAAATATTGTCAAGTTATATTATGTTTTTAAAATAAATAAAATAAAAACAAATAAAAATAATAGTCGTTACAAAAAATAACTTTTTGAAAACTATTTTTAATATCGTCAAAAAACCCTAAACCCTAAATCCTAAATCCTAAACCCTTGGGTATACCCTAAACCCTTGGATAATTTTAAACAAACCCTAAACCCTAAATTCTAAACCCTAAACCCTTGGATAAATCTAAACACTTGGATAATCCTAAATTCTAAATCAAAAACACTAAACACTAAAACATCTAATCTATTAATTTAGGGATTATCTACTATTTGAAGTTCTCATTTAAATTTTGGACTCTTTCATATTTGTTGCTAGAATATATCATGCCTCCTATACAATGCAATCTACCAACTTAAATTAAACCAAATCTTAACCAACATAGATTAGTTAAACTTAACCAGTAACACTTTTATAATATATTTGGTTAATCTCTTAATATAATTAGATCATATAAAACTGAACCACTCTTAAATCAACGAGTTCCATATCATTCCAGACATAAGAGAAAAAAATATCCTACTCATTTACAACGTAAGCATACAAAGACCGTGTATGCTTATGATCATTGATCTTCCAAAAACCAAATAATTGTGGCATAGACCAACATAGGTTTATGTTCGTATCACTAACTTTACTTCCATATATTTACTCTTCGCCTACATCATATCACAACATATACAGTTATGCAAGAACATGATTTTTTTTGTTCAAACAACCAAATAATGGTGGCATATGGTCAGTAGATTTTTTAAATATGTTTTTTATATATTACATTTTACGAGACTATGTGTATAAGTTTTTTTTTTGAAAAATAGCATAACTATGTGTATAAGTTAAAAGGTAAAAGGTGCGACAATGCAAATTATTATACTAAAAATTAAAAAAGATTAAATACAAACTAATAACAAGTACAACACAAATTATAACACTATTAAATTCTATATATATTTAATAAAATATTATATATATGTCTAATATGTATATATATAAATGTTACACAAAATATATATAATATTATACACATATTATATATACCATATATTATTAATTGAAATTTGACAAATCAATTTCCGCTTTTTAGGGCGGGTCCTAATCTAGTTAAATCTTAAAAATACTATTATGGTTTAATGTTTTTAATTTAGGGTTTAGTATTTATCCAAGAGTTTAGGATTTAGAGTTTAGGGTTTAGTGTTTTGTTGACGAAATTAAAATTTTTTTTAAAAAAATTTCTTGCATATATTATTATTTTTATGTTTTTAATATAACTCGAAAATATTTTATTTACTTTTTAAAAAGATATCAATTATGAAATAAGTGATTTCTATTGGTTGGTGAACTTTAAAGTTCACTCTAAGGATGAACCCAAGAATAAGTCGGTGGTCTAAGTAAAAGAAGATGAAGAACAAAATCAAATCTTTCTCTAACATCATCACTCCAAGGTTTCCAAGTTCGACTATGGAGGCTATTTATGAGTTTGTAGATTTCAATCTCACTACGTAATTGTTACAAGAACTTGGGTATGTCGAGGGTGGGGGGGATATTTAAATAATCATAAATAAACGATCATTTCGTGACATTTAAAAAAACTGGAGGTCTAATTTGCAATTTCAACTCTTATGGTTTTTTTTTTTCTGTTTATCGTCAACCTCTATCTCTATCTCTCTCTCTGCTTTATAATATTCGACACAAGAGGGGGGTGTTAAAATCGATCCTCCTTCCTCCGCCCACTCTGAGAGAATCAATCAATCATCGGATCGAATCAAACAAATACGCAGATTACGACGAAACCTCCTCTCATCTCCGAGCAGATCAGAGAAAACGGTGATACGGAGGGTAGTTCTAGGGCTGATGGGCGCCGCGGGGTCCAAACTCGAGAAAGCTCTCGGCGACCAGTTCCCCGAAGGAGAGCGCTACTTCGGCTTCGAGAATTTCGGCAACACTTGTTACTGCAACAGCGTTTTACAGGTCATTCCCCCCCTCTCTCTCTCTCTAATCTCTCTGTCCTCTGCTTCTGATTGATTCCCCTCCATCTCGAATTCGATGTCCTTGATTCGATTTTTTTTATGGGTTTGTTGAATTATACTCGAAAGGTTACATCTTTGATGATTTGGGATAGTGAACTTTGTCAAATTACTCAAATTTCGAATCTTTCAGGAACCATAAGATTTGCAATTGTGTGTTCTGCTGCTCCATTTGTTGTTTTGATCTCTTTTTATTTGTGTATTATTAAATGTGCTTTCGTCCTGATTAACTTCATTGTTGACTTGTAAGGAGTTTATGTGTTAATAATAATGCTTCTTCCACTTGTTTCTTTGGTGCGTGCAGGCTCTTTATTTTTGTGTTCCGTTTCGTGAACAATTGCTCGAGTACTATACCAGCAATAAAAGCGTCGCTGATGCTGAAGAGAATCTTATGACATGTCTCGCTGACTTATTTTCACAGGTAATTTAATTATGAGATATATACCTTTCTTTTTTGTTAACGGAGGATATCATTTCTATAAAGGAACGTGTTATTTATATGTTGGACTATATAGATTATATGTGCTTCTCTGGTGTGTTACTTTTTGTTAGGTATCTTCAATAATGTAATCTCTCATCTACTCTGATTATTGCGTGAGTGATAGTCATTTTATGTGTGTTATGGATGTCTTTTCATTGCGTAGATAAGTTCCCAGAAGAAGAAAACTGGCGTTATTGCGCCTAAGCGATTCGTACAAAGGTTGAAGAAACAGAATGAGCTGTTCCGGAGTTATATGCACCAGGTGCTTTTTTGCAAGTTCCTCAGAGCCCATTGTTTTCCAACAAAGGCAAATATTCATTTTTAATTTATTAAACTCCCGCGTTACTATTTGTCATGTAGGATGCACATGAGTTCCTCAACTATTTGCTCAACGAAGTTGTTGACATCCTGGAGAAAGAGGCGAAAGCTACTACAAAACCTGAACGTGAAACCTCATCGTCATCATCCCCTGAGAAGATCGCAAACGGACCTAAAGCTCCCCTGGCGAATGGTGTTGTGCACAAAGAGCCAGTTGTTACTTGGGTGCACAACATTTTTCAGGTCGGTTCTCTTTAAAGAAACGGTTCTCTTTTCCTTCTAATCTGTGACTAATTAGTGCATACACAGGGCATACTTACCAACGAGACCAGGTGTCTGCGATGCGAAACGGTGACAGCAAGAGACGAAACGTTCCTGGATCTAAGCCTTGATATCGAGCAGAACAGTTCGATAACTAGCTGTTTGAAAAACTTCAGCTCAACGGAGACTCTTCACGCTGAAGACAAGTTCTTCTGTGACAAATGCTGCAGGTACAGATGTTGGTTTCTTACTCTCTCGCTCACACAAGTTGAAATTCCTCAGCTTTTCTTGAATTGCTGCAGCTTACAAGAAGCACAGAAGAGGATGAAGATCAAGAAGCCACCACACATCTTAGTGATCCACCTAAAACGGTTCAAGTACATGGAACAGCTAGGGCGTTACAAGAAGCTCTCTTACAGAGTTGTCTTCCCTCTGGAGCTAAAACTGAGCAACACGGTGGAGCCGTACACAGACGTGGAGTACTCGCTCTTTGCGGTGGTGGTTCATGTGGGAAGTGGACCGAACCATGGTCACTACGTGAGCCTGGTGAAAAGCCATAACCACTGGCTCTTCTTTGATGATGAGAACGTGGAGATGATTGAAGAATCAGCTGTGCAAACGTTCTTTGGGTCGTCGCAGGAGTATTCGAGCAATACTGATCATGGCTACATCTTGTTCTATGAGAGCCTTGGACCACCAACAAAGTGAAACAGCTGAGAGCAGGCCTTGGACCACCACCAACAAAGGACGACGTTCTTGGGTTATTTTTCTTTAACTACTAGTGATGGTATATGACTCTCTCTATATATGTTTGCGACTTAAAAGTCATTCAAATTGACAGTTACTTTTTATTGACTTACTCTTGTCTCTCTCTCCCTCTCTCCCAAAGATACATATTTGGTGAGTTTAAATTGAAAGTTTTTTTTTCTTTTGAACTTTAAAAATCTGTAAACTTTGAAAGGCCATGTACAGTTAATGGCAAATAAATCCTTGTCTTTGTATCTTTTTCAAAGAAACAATGTGAATAAAAGCAATGAATAAGAAGAACTATACAATACATTATGTTGAATTACAAGTTTGTTAAGTTAAAGAGTAATGAATGTGTGTACCCATCTCTTGGTGGATATAAATTATAAAGTTTGAAGTTGAGACCCCCCAAAAAGTAATGAATATGTACAATCATCTATTGAAAGTTGGAAAAAAAAATCTATTGAAAGTTGGAAGACCAAAAATCTCCTGAATAATAATAGCCATGGGTTTGCAACAAACCGAACAAGAACAAAATGTTGTATGTTATGTGGATTATAAAGCCTGTTTACAGCCCATTATGATTAATTGGGGGTAAAAGTGAAGTTGCGTCTCCGCGGTAAAACTAAGGGGTGTCCAATCGATTTCGGTTCAGAGTTAATATGGATTTGAGCTTGTCGGAAGCGTAATTTTAGTTCCATTTTAGATATTGTAAATGTTCGGTTCAGTGTTGGTTCGAATATACACCTGGACAAAACACTTATGCCGTGAGAATAAAGTTATGAAACAAGAATACAAACAAATAAATAACCCCTAGAAAAGAGAGAGAGGAGTTCACGGGAGAAGAAGAGGAAGAAGATACAGCCAGAAAATATAGCATCACCCGTGAGCCATGTCCTTTTCGTTATGTCTACAAAACATTACTACTTTCACACTGCAACTTCCCTATTTTGAAAAGTCTTTAAGTACTCTTCTAAATTGTTATTATCGTTATATCAAATTGTTTTGCCAAAACTATATAAAATGATTATAGAGCTGAAAAAAGGTAGATGTTACTAGTATATGACAGCTCATAAATAGTATGAATTGAATTATAGAGCTGAAAATTAAAAGTACAGACATGCATTTATTCTTCAGAGTAAACTAAAATGTGTCATTAATGTTGATGGTAATAACAATAATGACATCTCTAATCAAAGTTTAATTAATTCAGGAGGATATAACAATAATGACATCTCTAATCAAAGTTTAATTAATTCAGGAGGATATGCGATATGATAGAATAGAAGAAGAAAGCAAAAGGGTATATTAGGAAATAAGAAAAAGTGGGGGTAAAAGCCGAAGGATTAGGATTTGTCGTTATATAATCTGTTAGATGAATGAAAGAAGAAGGCAATTCACAGTCACAGGCTAATCACAGCCGGGACCTGAGGAGTAAGAGTAGAGCCTTGTTCTGAACTCTCTCTCTCTGTATCTACACTTCTGCTTCTCTGAAGCTTCTTTACATGCAACAACAAGTCTCTTGAGAACTACTTCTCCAGTGGGTTCACACGATTCTCTCTGCGATGGCTGCGACTACTTGTGGTGAAGGGGTTAGTAGTAAAGATCACTCCCTTCCTTCCTTGTAGTGTCGGTTTCTCTTTCTTTGAATCTTATTCTTCCAAATGAGAAGATGATGATGAGACTTTGTGGTGGCTGGCTCTTGTGATTCGATTCGATTCTTTTTTTTTTTGCTTTCTCAATTGATTCTATCTTCTTGCATTTGACTATTTCTTTTGCTTTGGATGGATCAAAGTGAAAAGACTTTTATATCTAGGAAACTGTTTAGTGTTGTGACTTCGCTTATTGGCAAACTCATTGTACAGTGTTACCGTTGGTATCTAATCATGTTTTTTTTTCTTTCTGGTTAACATTTTTGAATCTTTTTTGGTCGGATCTCACATGTTGTGATTATGATTAATGTATTTAACACAAAATTCTGATGATTTATATTCAATAGGGGAAGCAACAACTCCCAAGTGTTGCGGACTTGAATGCCCCAGTCATCAAGTATCCAAGCTTCAAGGCTCCTAAGCCTAGCTTCACTGATGTTGCCAAACATACCTCCATAGGTAAAAAAAAATAGCTAAGGATTACGTAGTTCAAATTCCATTATCATGATCAATTACACACAAAAAAACAGATGAATGAGCTTTCAAATGGACCTTCTCCTTTTTTTTTTCTGCGACTTGCAGATGTGTTTCCTCTTGTTAAGGAGTCTGCATTTCCTTTGAAACAAGACCGTTGCATCGATCATTCACTAGTGAGTTCTCTGTTTTTGAGATCAGGATTTTCTTTTCTTTAAGAACATGATAGATAAGAAAATTATTGTGTGAGAAAAGTGTGTGCTAAGTCCTTACAAGCTCTCTTCCAATTCTGTATTAGATCCAAGACGTGTGCACTATAGCAGTCTTACCTGATGAAGGAAACATAACCCCTCACCGGTTTACTCTCTTGAGCTTCGTCAAGTCTCTGCTTCCTTCTAAAAACCAGATGCTCGTCGATGCCCAACTCAACTGTCAGAAAACTCAGAACCGCATCAATGTGCTACTTGGAGGCACAGATTCCTACCAGTCTTGCGTTGTTGACATCAACGTCGAGAAAGGGAACGGTGCTGAGTCGGATGTAGTAAAGGCTCTATCTTAACATGTTTACTTTGCTTGGTCCATATTGAAAGATGATATTCAAATGCCTTTCTCTTATGTCTTTTTACAGCATATGCAAAAGGTATTGCAGAGACAAGCAAGCTTGAGCACTGGTAAAGATGATTACAAATGTTTCGGTAGAGTTGCATAATAATAATTATTATTATCTTTTTTTTTTAGAGTTGCATAATTAGCTGGGTATGTATAGGAACTGAATCTTGAGAATATTATTATGTTTGCAGATAAAGCTATCTCAGAGAGATGGCATGATGCACCAACGAACAGGTGGAGAAGATACAAGCGTGCTGCTTCATTTGATTCTAGGAAAATCGTCATCTTATTCTCCATCTTGTAAGTAATACTAACTCCAGTTACTCCACAGCGTCTTAATAAAGTCATTATAGTAATAACAATGCATATTCACTATGAATGTATTGGATTATGCAGATCAAGTGTGGGAACATTGATACTGATCTACCTTACATTGAGAGTGAGGCTAATAAACGGAGACAACAGCTTCAATCATATGTAATTGTCAAAAACTGTAAACATCTCTATTTGGTGCTTTGTTTTTGAATCAATCTCTTTTCCCTGAACTCTTTTTTTTTGTTACAATAATGTTGATAAAGCCAACACTTCCTCTGTGAATAACACTTGCGAATGCTTATTGTCTTGATTAAAATAGTAAATTATAATGAAGAGAATCAAAAGAACCAAGTATAGATCTCAGTGACAATATTTTTGTTAATTTTTAAAGCTAAAAAAAAAAAGGTGGGTGTCTCAGTATGGTTGCAATGGCCGGAGATCTTGGAGATCCTATTAATCGGGCCAAGATGGGCCTTAGTGGGCTTGGTAGTGTTGTTGTTTACCGTTGAATATAAAACTATTTTTCGTTTGAACTTTACCAATCTGAAGCAGTTTGATCGTTTCTACTTCTCTCCAAATTCTCTCCTTTTACCAAACACACGACGATGTCCAGACCCGCCGCCAAAGATACGATTGTTCTGAGGTGCTTCCCTCTGGTGCTGAGATCAGATCATGCGGCCTCCTCGTCGTCTCAAGTCCCCAAAAGGTATCACTCTCTATTGGCTTCGCAAGAGTTGAACAAGACGCGATTGCTGTTAGGTCGCACGAAAGAGAAAGAGCGTCTCTACGTGTGCTTGAGCACCACGCCTAAATCAACCCCCAGCTGGTTTCTCCTCCGCCCTGAAACTACGGGGAAGAAGACCTTGATCCCTGTGCCTTCTCTCCCCTCCCAGCCTCAGACTTTCTCCTCTTACGTGCCGTTGGATTGGGGGATTTACGTTATCGGTGGATTTAAAGACGGAGATGTTCGCTCCTCTGACGTGTCGCTCCTGGATTGTCGGACTAACACGTGGCGTGAAGTCCCTTCCATGTCGGTTGGTCGAGCTGCAGCTGCGGCTGGAGCTGTGGACGGGAAGATATACGTGTTCGGAGGCTGCGAGGAGGTTAAGGAATCAAACTGGGCGGAGGTGTACGATCCGAAGACCGAAACCTGGGAGGCTTTCGCACCCTTGCCTGATTGTAGCGAAGGTGATAATGTCGTCCGGGAGACGCTAGTGATGGATGAGAAGGTGTACGGAGTGGACTTCTGGAGCGGCAACTTTTTAAGCTACTCGCCGTGCGAGGGTAAATGGGGAAGAAAGAAGACAGAAGAAGTCAAGAGCTACTATTGTGTGGTGGAGAAAGTGTTGTACGGATGTGATGAAGTCGGGAATGTGTTTTGGCGCGAGTCAGAGGAGGTGGTGTGGAAGGAAGTGAAAGGTTTAGAGGCTTTACAGGAGGTTTTCTCTGGCTCGAACAGTGTTAGGTCCTCTGCGTTCAGGGAGCGTGTAAGGAAGCTGAGCAGTTTCGGTTTGAACATTGTGGTCTTTTGGGTTGGGCATAAGGGAGATGTTTGGTGTGCTGAGATTTCCTTGGAGAGACGCGAGGAGGAGGAAGGTGAGATTTGGGGAAGGATCCAGTGGTCTGAAGATCTCGCCGCGTTTCGGAACACCTTCAGGCGTCCCACCGTTGAGGTTTTGTATGCAGCTGCTGTTAACGTCTAAAACGAAATCAGTTGACAAAGGTTTGTGTTGTTTTGTCTGTTTGTTTGATATAAAGGTTATATTTGGGGATATTTCAATTCTTTCTCTGGCGTTGCATCATCATATTCTAGTTCGTAATATGTTTGTATGATTTAAATGCTTTCATTCTCTGCATCTGTCATTGTCTAATAAGATTAAACATCACAAACTTTCTTGATCCATTCTTTTCCTTATGTGAAAAATCGCAAAATGAGGTGTTTACTATCACGAAGACTGAGAACAAAAAAAAAGGTTTCTAAAATAAAACACAGCAATAAGCTTTTCGCATAAATAGATTTTGAGAGTGGGAGACACTACTAGTCTTAAAGTGGTAGGTAAGGAGCAAGCGGAAGGTTCTCTATATTGCTTCTTATGGGCGCGGATACCGACAATGGCAAACTCGGTCAGAAAATAGACGCAGTTTCTGGCTCTGCAGTTGAATTTAGACGAGATAGGGATAGGTTCAACCTTGGAGAGGAAAATGCAGAGATGTCCAATGTCTTTGGTGTAAACAGTGTTGCCTTCCTTGTCTAATTTCAACACAAGGAAATGGTCCTAAGTCTTGGTAAATAGGTCTTCTTTTCTGTGTACCACTTCAACATAAAAGTCTCATTCTGTGTGTAACGACTCCACTAAGTACTTAAGTAGTGTTGCTTTGTACAAAAAAGACTCCAATATCGCTGCCACTCCCTCTCTCTCATTTCCGAAATTCATTCGATCTTCTTCAAGAAGCCAAAACATCTGCAGCTTTGGTTCCTTCATGTGTCTCTCTTGGAGTAGTACATTACATGGGAGGAGAAGAAGCCTCTATGATTCTGATGTTGCTCCACTTGCCTACATAAGCTTAGCTAAGGCCACTACACAATCTTCATCATCTTTAGGTCTCAGAGTGAGAGACATCCTAAACCAAGTTTCTTGTGACAAACAGGGTATTACCGATCATATGAAGAATGGCAGGCCATTTACGTACGTACCAGATTACGTACAAAGAAATTGAAAAATTCAAGAAGAGCAGACGGACAAGGAGAACATCTTGAAGCACATTTGAAAACTCTCGCAAATATCTGGAAAAACAAAGCCGAAGGCCATACACTATCCAAGGAAATTGAAGAAAAAAAAAGCGAGATAAGGAGGCTATATTTTTCAACCTGCTCAATGTCATCGGGATGATCCATGCTACAACAACTGCTGATTCATTAACCCAAAACTTGTGGCGGAGATTTGCATCTGAGGTTGCAAGGGTTCTAGTATGATGCTCCAGATGACCGTGAAATATTACACGAGTTTGTGTTGAATATAAAGGGCATTATCTACAGAATAAGAGGAATCATTTAAAGGGTACGATTGTACGAAGAGATAGTGAGCGATGACATGAAGAAGAAGATAAACGACTCATCAGTGAAGAAGAAGTTGAAGATGTTTTGACTAGTTCTTTTATATTTTAGATATATATTTTATTTTATGCAATTAATTTCAAAAAATAAAATTAATTAGGTATGTATAGTGAGAAGATAAACGACTCATTATACAGACTAAAAACAGTAATAAAGCCAAAGTTACTAGACCCTATGCAAAATGCAAGCAATCGTGTAGTGTACCACAAGTTATTTGGGTATGTAGTTTCTCGATTAAGATATTTAAATGTAATTAACAGCAATACAGAACAAAATTGCTATCTCTTTGCTCAAAAAAAAAAACAAAATTGCTATCTTTGACCACAAAGAATAAAAAAAAAAGAAAAGGATATACGGGAAACGAATTCAATCTTCTATAACGGTAGTTTTTTTTTTCTAGTTTCCTATACGTTCATTATTATGAAACAGCAATATTGTTTTTTAAAAGGAAAAAATTATAGCCTCAATATAACATATTTTGTCAATTTACCCATTATAAAAGAAGGTTGCTATATTTGAACTCAAAGAAAAAAAATAGAAAAGGAAAAAGCTATGTAAGTAATTAGGAAGTGATAAGGTAAAAAAGAAAAGGATATATGGGAAACAAATTCAATCAACTGTAAACTTTTTTTAGTCATTTATACTTTTATTATTATGGAAAACAGCAATGTTGGTCTTTTTAAAAGAAAAAGAAGGAACAAAAATGGAAATGCTCTTTCTATAGAGAAAATGGAAACTTATAATTATAGTCTATAAATAAGAGCTGAGTCTCCTACTTCTTTCTCCAAACTTTCAACTATTTTCGTTCTTGCGTGCTTCTTTGTTTAGTTTGATTGCTTAATTGCGAGTTTGCGACCATGGCTGGCAAATATTATTTTACTTTTCTGAAAAAATCAGTAATGACTTTCGTTAAGAGTAACCAAAAAGTTTCAAAGGAGAGGTTACTAGAGTTTGGGGCAATGCAACTAGCAAATAAAGTGGCGTTGGAAGAACAACTACGTGCGGAAGAGAAAGAGCAAATATGTAAAACTGCTTCTACCACTTTCGCTTTCGACGTGAGAGATTGTGCACACAAACTTTTCTCTGACAAAAAAGGTATGACCTATTATTTGACGATAGGTGGCATGGCATTTACAGAGCATATTTTATACAAACAACTTGAAGATTTCCTGAAGCTGGATGAAGAGGACAAGCAGAAAGAGATTGCAAAGACTCACGCAGAACATAAATATCATGAAACTGTCTGGAGAAGCAAAGTTGGCCAGCATACATTATTACCTAAGAAAGTGGAGAAAAAGCCAGAGAGAGAGACTATACTTTTCAACATGCTCATTGATGGTCTCATGGAGAAGATACCCGCTAAAACAACAACTGCTGATTCAATAACCCATAACCTGTGGTGGAGTTTTGCATCTGAGGTTGCAACGGTTCTAGTAGACGGCGATAAGTCTCTAGGCAATTTAGAGTTCGATGATCGAGGAGACAGAAAATCTATTAATATCGTTGAAAACGGTAAAATATTGCATGAGTTTGTGTTGAAGGAGAAGGGCATTATCTACACAAGCATTGAAGAAGAAGAAGAAGACGAAGAAGAAGAAGAAAAAGAATCATTTAAAGGGTACAAAGAGATAGTTAGCGATTACATGAAGAAGAGAAACGTGTGAGTGAAGAAGATGAAGCGGCTTTGAGTCATTATCTTATAATTTTTTTAGATAATATTTATTTTGATTCTATTAATTTCAGTTTTCGGTGTGTTTTTAATTCCCTAAGGTTTGAATAAACCAATTTCTCTTTTTTTTTTTCCCTTATATGATTAGTTTCTATGCTAGATACATACGGGAACCTTGTGTTAAGTGGTGAATAAAACGACTGAAGTATGACAAATGCGCCAGTCTTCCCAGAAACATATGCTAATCATACACATTAGGCAACTCTTGTTCAACTAACTATGCAACTTTACCGAAATATTGTTAACTTACCAGTGCTCAGGCTTGCTTGTCTCTGCAATACCTTTTGCATATACTGTAGAGTAAAACCAGCATATGTATGTAGTTGGTGACTTATACAGATAGAGCCTTTACTATTACTAACAATCCCTCTGAGCCCCCGGCCTGCACAAGCTTAGCTAGAAGCTCAAGGAACTTCTTGTGTAGTTCAAGAATATCACCAAACGCCATAAAGCTTTGAAGAGACAAGGAAGCTAGATACCTCAATGCATGTGCCAATTCACCTAGCATCAAAATATCAATCAAGAGAGCGTTGAATAGAGAGAATTTACAAACTTATTTGGCTCGAAAAGTGTTCATTTTGAGTGGAGACAAGTGCTCTGTCTCCCTTATGTTCTAAGGCATGCATACAACAAACTCAATCCCCAAGTCACATTAGTGAGAAGCTTCTTTGTCACGAAATCATCAAGTATGCCATACAACCATTTCTTCCTCAAGAGCATGAGCGAGTGGTCAAGTAGTGCCCTGAATTTTGCGTCAACCATCTGCTCCATGAAAAACAAAGACACATAAGGGCAGGTTCCCCTATAAGACGTGTTAAAGCTCTACGCTCGCAAGTGAAACTTCATATTGCACGAAAAGGCTAGGCTATCATCACTAAACTTCATACTGCACCAGGTAGAGTCGTCACACACGAGTGAGACCTTTATGGTGAAATGGTCCACAGATATCAACCCACAAGAGGAAAGAGAGTGGAATGGGACGGTTTCCTTGTTACTTTACTAACCTGTGACAGAGCAGAGGCTTTCCCCTAAAACTATTTAGAACATACCGATATTACTTTGTTGCATTTGATCTTTACTCAACTGCATAACTCTTTCAAAGAGTTATGATATGTTAGTTAGTGAGTAGATCACTGGTTGATCTAAATACAGTATAGATGTTCTGAAGCATTGTGTGCTAAGTATACATAATTAAACTACCAAGTACTGGATTACTGTCGAGGTCTAAACGAAATCAGTTGACAAAAAATATAAGAAATAAAAAAGATGTTTTTCATAAATAGATATATTGAGAGTGAGAGACAATAGCTATATTAGACTTTTTGAAATATAGTAGTAAGGTAAGGAGCAAGCGAAAGGTGTTCTACAAAACTTTTGGTTACAGCTGATACTGACAATGGCAAACTCGCGCTCGGTCAACATATAGATGCAGTTTTGGACTCTTCGGTTCAATTTAGCCGGCATACATATGGGTTCAGACTTGGATAATAAAATGCAGAGATCTCCAATGTCTTTCGTGTAAACAGCGTTCCCTTCCTTGTCTATCTTCAGTACAAGGAAATGGTCCCATAAATCCAAAGTATTGTTGGCAATGGGACGACTTTCTGTGTACCACTTCACCATAAAAGTCTCATCAGTGTGTAACGACTCCACTAAGTAGTGTTGCTTCGTACAACACGACTCCAATCGCTGCCACATCCTCTTTTTCATTTTTGGAATTTGATCTTCTTCAGCGCGAAGCCGCAACATCTGCAGCTTTGGTTCCTTCATGTGTCTTCCAAGATCCCATGATCCCGTGTAGTGACCTCTAGAAGCGGGCATCGAGAACATGCCATCCCTCTTGGAGTACATTACATGGGAGGAGAAGAAGCTGGGGTCTGTGATTCTGATGTTGCTCCACTTGCAATCTCTCTGAGCAGGTCTACACAAGCTTAGCTGAGGTCCTAAGAACTTGACAGCCACGATGCAGTCTTCATCATCAGGAGAAGAAGAGGACATAGCTACGTTGGTTACGATTTGGGTTTGGCAATGAGGTAGAGTTACAAGGGGAGGTAGAGGAATGCGTTTTGGTTCAGTATCCGGTAGTGCATGGAGATCTAGGTCATCTTGAAGACACACAACCCCATTTTTCAAAGTTGTTATCCAGCCATGGGATGCTCCTACGACTCCCACCTCCTTGAGTAACTCCATAGGCACCTTAAGAGAAGGTATCCTGATAGTTTCGATATTTCCATGTTCACATGGTTCAGCACCCCTGACATAATAGATTGGGGAAGACGACAAGAACCTAGAAGAAGCAGTGAGGTTTCTCTGCGAAATGATAGTTTGTAAAAAAACCAAACTTACGAAATAAAAGAAAATTAAAAGAACAGTCATGTGGCTAGACAAAGAGAAGATGGAGGTAGCTTACTCGGAGGGATAGCTTGAGCTGCCTGAGAAGATGAGACATGGCTGTTTCTTCTTTTCTCTTTTCGTTTTTTTTTTATTTGGCTAAAGGCGATAAAAACATAAAATCTTTGTACTGGACACGTTAATATATTTAAACCCTTGGCCACTATTTTCCTATTACTACGCTAATGATAATCATGGTGAATATCCCTTTCTTCCATTTAAACTTCTGTATATTAATTGTATAATATTTTTAAGGAAATAACTAATTACACTTAAATATCTTCCGCTCCTTGGATCGGGGAGAAAGAATCAAGAAACAACATACCAAATAACTTACGGTACAAGATTGCTTGCATAGCATTTTCGACGCAAAGGCTGGAATTGCATTGAGTGACAACTTCGTGAAGTTGGTGTCGTGGTATGACAACGAATGGGGTTACAGCACCCGTGTGGTCGACTTGATCGTCCACATGTCGAAGTGCTAAATCTGAGAAGTTCTGGAATGGTGTTTGGAGGAAGGAGTCCTGTGTTTCGTTTCTGCTAATGGTTTAAATTTGTCGTTTTTGAATAAAATTTCTTGGGATTTGAATCTCTTTTTCAGTTTAAGCGAATCTCCCTCGGAGTTTGTGAAAAGGATCTTTTATGTTTGGCTTTTGATATATTGAGTTGTGTTTTATCAGGAAAAAAAAGATTGCTTGCATTTTGCAATATAATGCATAGGGGTCAAATAGATTTCACTTTGTTATCTATCTTATTAAAACATAAACATTGTAACTTTTTCTAGGTAGATTTTTAAATTGGACCTACTATTAGATATGATATATTTTCTGATCCTATTAACTAACCATTAATGTTAGTAAATTATTTCCTTATTCTATGCTAACTTAATATCTTATATACATTCATTTTATCAGTTGGCTCATTTTCTTTGTATTCAAAAAAAATATTTTCTTTCCCAATTGATTTCATAACCAACATGCAGTAATGTTAAATTTGAGATTTCATAATCACCATCCAATAAGTCTATGCGATGATCACCATGCAATACATTACTCCTTAACCAATTAATTTTATAAAATAGTCGTACTATATGATATATTAATTCAAAGTGGATACAAATCAAACTTATTAACCCATTACCTTTTAACCAATTCAAACATGATTATATATCGGATTACCGGGTTTACTAGCTCGACGATCTAAATTGGATTTAAAAATATTGATTCAAACGCAGTTTTTTAAATAGACAAAATTCTTACATATTAAATATTTGTAACATTGTTAACAAAATTTTGAATCATAAAACATTCCGCGCTTCCGAAGCGCGGGTCATGATCTAGTTGTTTTTAAACTGAAAGCATATTAGAGGAAGAAAAAAACTGAGATAAATTGCACCATTTACTAAGAGTTATCTAATATATATATATATATATATATAAGATCTGCGCCTTGCGCGGGATGAATTTGTTATTTTTATTATGTTTTGAAGAATAAAATAATAGTTCGGTTTTATTTGGATTAGTGGTGTTTAATCCGAATATTGGTTTGGTTTCGGTTCGGTTTGGTTTTTTCGGTATTTCGGTTTGTAAAATATAACTAATATTCTAAATCCATATTTACTTCGGTTCTCTTTGGTTTCTATACCGTCGGTTTGTATTTTATTCGGTTTTATACCAAAAAACAAAATTATTTAGTTTGAGATCATATTATATATTATACGAATTTTGGAGTCATGTTGTCAAAAAAGTCATTTATTAAAAATATTATATTTTAAAATAAAAGAATAAAAACAAAAATGCTTCTATCATCTAATAAAATAATTAAATCTAAAATTAATAGCAAAGCTCTAAATTTTTTAAAAAAATTAAAATAAAAACAAAACATAAGCATGAAAGAAAGTTTTATTATTCTTCCATATTTAGTGTTCATCAAATTAATATGTTTCGATTAAACACAACTCTATTTGTTTAAAGATAAAAAAAGTTGTAAAGAATTTCAACTAATTGTTATCATCAACTTTATAATCTTTACTTTAATTTAGTTACTTTTAAAATAAAGTAAAAAGATCTAAAATGAAAAACTAAGAAAATAAGAAGTCTCAGTTGTAATAAATTGTTACTTAATTATAATTCAAGTGATTCAAGTGATTTATTATATAGGGGATATGTTGGGCTGAACATTTGTAATTGTAATTGTGGACCGAAATCTATTTTGAATTTATGATGAGTCTGATCGATTTATGTTTAAATTTTTACACCTTGTTTATATCTATAAATACAGTAATGTGGTCAATAAGTCATTTTTATTCCAAAAACAGGTTCTACAAGTTTTTTAATATTTAACTTTCACATCATTGAAAACCATTTTAATGATTTTAGAACCATCACCTTATATATATATTATTTAATTTGAAAATTTATTAAATAAAAATTCATATAAATATAATTTTATGATCATTTGTATCTTATTATAATAAAACTAATTAAGCTATTGATCACAAAATTTTCAAAGTGGGATCTTCAAATTTTTAATAATTTATAGACGTTTTGAAAAATTTCAAAATATAACATATAAGAAAAATCTAAATGTTTTTATTATATAGTTAATGTGATTATTTAATATCTTTTAATAATATAAAATTAAACAAAAGGACCTAAGATACAAAAATTGTTATCAAATATTTATTATTCATAATCATTAATTTTCATATATACGTTAATCATATTAGATAATTTCGTAACTTTTATTTAATGAAAGTTATTTAATTTGTATATTTATTTAATAAAAATTCATATTAATACAGTTTTATGATCATTTGTATCTTATTATAACAAAACAAATTAAGGTATTGATCATAAAATTTTCAAAGTGAGATCTTCAAATTTCTAATAATTTATAGACATTTTCAAAAAAAATTTAAATATAACATATAAGAAAAATCTAAATATTTTTATTATATAGTTAACGTGATTGTTTAATATCTTTAATAATATAATAAAAAAAAGAACTAAGATACAATTTTTTTATCAAATATTTATTATTCATAATAATTAATTTTCATATATACGTTAATCATATTAGGTTTCGTAACTTTTATTTAAGGAAAGTGCGAGATTTTTTTCTTGTACATTATTTATCAATTCGATAGTTAGTTTAATAAAAAGTGTATAAGTTAAGATGGACCAACATATTTTTCTAAGAATAGTATATTTTATATAGTTATTTATTAAATGAGACTTCATCGTCATATGGTTCTATAATCAGCGCTTATATAATAAGTTTATAATTTATAAATGTTTTTGAAAATTCATTGAAAGTTTTAATATTAAAGTATTTATGTAATCTTATATGGTGTATATTTTAATATATATTTTTTTATTATTAAATGATATTTTTTACTCATATGATTTTAAAATCATGTGTATCTTTTTATAACAAAAATGTTAAACCTTTGTTCATTAATTCTAACATAATAATTTTAAATATTTTAATCATTTATTATCGTTTTTAAATTCAATATATAACATATACGAAAATCCAAATTTAATTTTTGTACCTAATTTGATTGTTTACTTTATTTTAATAATATAAAATTAAACAAAAATGATGGAGGATATATAATTTGTTATCAAAACTTTATTATTAGAATCATTAATTGTCATATATATATATTAGTCATTTATGGTAATTTCGTAGGTTTTATTTAAGGAAATAAAATAATAAATCAAATTAGACCATTCACTTTTTCAATTTCAATCTCATCATGCCACATATGATTTTTTAATCATCCAATTGATTTACACATAGATAGGGGTTTATTTTAATTACTAATAATTTGAGGATCTAATTTTCGGAATGTTTCTCCTTTAATATATAGGGGATATATATATGGGATAATTTGAAAAATACCCTATTTAGGATTTGAAATTTGAAAACTGCATTTTCTATTTTATTTTTGAAAAATACACTTCTTTAATTATGAAATGACTTGTTTATCCAAGATATTTCAGTAATTAATATATTAATTCGAAATTAATATAGAAATTCGTAATTAATAAAAAAATATCATTAAATTATTTTGTTTAAGATAAATATGTGTTGAAATAAATATGTTATTTTATCATTTTAATTTTACAATATGTGAATTATGATTTGTTTTGACTTTATCATGAAGTTTATACATATTTTTCTTTATTTTATTTTTAATCTATATAAACAAGAAAGAGCGAGTTACGTTGTTAAAAATACAAATTAGGTTTACAAATTTTCATTTTCTTTGGAATTGTTATCTATCTGAATTAGGT
This sequence comes from Raphanus sativus, assembly GCF_000801105.2. Taxonomy (NCBI): domain Eukaryota; kingdom Viridiplantae; phylum Streptophyta; class Magnoliopsida; order Brassicales; family Brassicaceae; genus Raphanus; species Raphanus sativus. The sequence continues at coordinate 7,064,939 of NC_079518.1, read as the reverse complement.
TTACAAACTAGTTTTCATAAAAACAAATTAGGTTTACAAACTGGTATTTGATTCATGAAGCAACAAACCTCTAGAGAGATAAGAAGAAGAATCTGTGAAAGGAGAAAAAAAAATTCAAAGATGGAGAAGAACTAGAAGGAAGGAGACGAGAGTAGAAGACGCCATCTTGTTTTTTTTTTTAAACAGTAAAATATTGAAGTAAAAAAAACAGTAAAATATTTAAAATATATTTTGTAGATTGTGTAATGATTTATTTTTAAAAAAATCAATTTTAAACAATATATCTGAATTAGAGAAATACTAGGAATGGGCAATTATGTAAATTTATATATATAAGTGTATTTTTCCAAAATCTTAAATAAAAGTATAATTTTCAAATTATTTTCTTATGGGAGTGTATTTTTCCAAATTTTCCCTATATATATACATATATATATAGGTGTTTTCCTGCACCATGTGCAGTGATAAAAAATTTATATATCTAAAAATTGTATATATCTAAAAGAAACTAATAATATTACGATTAAAAGTTTATAATTTTCTTTTAAAATGCAGAAAATTTTGATAATTTTAGATAGTAAAAATTGTATAATCTATGCTATTATTTGCGAAGTGATTTTTCAAAATAGAACTCTCACGTTAAAAGTTAGACTGGTTAATATCGGTTCTACTCTTAATGAATAAATTATATAAATTAGTAAAAAATAAAATGAATTTAAAATCTATTTGATTAAATAATTGATTAAAATTAATAATAATCAGAATTATATAAACTCTAAAATATATATTTTAAAATAAAAAGATAATTCTTATATATATTGTGTTGTTATCCAAAAAGTATATTTTAATAAGAAAGTTAAAAATTGAAAAACAGAAAACACATAACTAAATATTTATCAAGTAAGAACATTATTTTCTATAATTAAAAAGAGATTAGTGAGTGATTTTGAAAATTTATTTATTAACAATGAATATAATGTACAAAAAAATTCAGAAAGATATAATACTTAAAATTTCCAATGAAAACATTAATAAGAACTACATTTTTTTACTAATATATATTAATAAGTAATTATAAAAAAAAATTATGTCTGTATATGCGGGATAAACACCTAGTTATAAAAGTAAAATTAAATAATATTTCAAAATTAAAAATGTCATATTTGAATATATTTATTTTAGTGATGATTTATGAGTTATTACCATATTCTAAAAAGTTTACCAAAAATATAAATCAACATTAAATGTAATATATGAGTTATTGACATATTCTAAAAAGTTTTCCAAAAATATATATTAGCATTAAATGAAATTATACATGTCATATTTTTCCGGAAGCCATGTCATCAATTTCAAGAATCATGTCATATTTGTTTTGTGAAATTGATTATAGAGAGAACATTTGGAAAAATCATTTAAATCCTGGCTTCATCTTCTTCACTCTATCGAAGTTAAACTTGATTATGGACTATACTTAGTTATGGGTACCAATAATTTTATTGGACCAAACCCAAAGTTCATGTCACAGAATTTCTCTAGAAAAATCATAAAAGATCATCATCTCTTCAAATGTTCTAGAGAGTATAGAGTCCTTGGATAAGTACTAATAGAAAAAAATCTAGATATTAAGTTAGAGATTTTTAGAGATTACGATAAGGTGTATAAGTACTTTTGGAGCCTATAAATAGCTCCCTCCTCGCATTTGTAACATAGCAAAAGTTGAACAAGTAAAGTAATAAGAAAGTTTTTCTTAAAGAAAGAACATTCTACTCAAAATTTTCTAAATCTTATTGAGAGTTCTTCTATAATATTATTCTTGATAATTAGAAGTTTTTTTGTTTCTTTCAGAGTTTTCGGGTATTATGGTTAAGCACTATCGAAATTGGTTTCTTTACATGGTATTAGAGCTATTCTAATCTTGTGCTCATCAAGATCGGGTTTTAAAGAGAGCTCATGTTTATTCTAAGTATGGAAACAACGGGTTGTGCTGTTGAATTGAGAATACAAATCTTAAACCAATCTAATTACCGGTTATAGAAATCATGCATGGAGTCATATCTTGCAACAATGTTTGTGTCTCCTAACATAGATAAATTTAACTTTCATGAAGTTGTGGGTATGTTAAAAGCTCCTGAGATAAAGCTTGATGACGTGGGCAATCATATTAAAGTCAACATGCCTGTCCCTAAAATAACAAGTAAAGTCAGAGAATGAAGATGAGGTGGTTAAGATGATTCAGATGCTTCACAAGTACTACGGAAAGTGATACAGGCAAGGACATGAAAAAGTTGGTGTTAACAAACAAAGGCAAGAAGCTGGTAAACCATGTGGTAATACAGAGATGCAATGTTATAACTGCAGAGGATATAGACATTTCAAAAAGAAATGTCCAACGACCAAGAGAAGAAGATTCAAAAGCATTAGGTGCAGAAAAATTGGACACGATGAGATGCAAAAGAAAGAGAGATCTTTCATAAAGACATATGATAATAAATCAGAAAAAGACAAAGTGCTCAACCTAGTTACTTTTGGTGCATACAAAAATGAAGCAAATACATAATCTGAATCAGATTCTGAATCGGAGGAGGAAAAATATGATGAAGGAATAGGGATGATCTCAAAACACTATAAGAAAACAGTTAGAATGCTTTTATCATCACGGAGAGGAAAAACATATGAATCGCCAAAAAGGAGTTTACTCATTAGAATGCTTTTATCATCACGATACTGAATCTGAACTACGTAATCGTTAGCTTTTTACCAATGGCGTTATGTTTGACACCAGCATCAGTGAAGCTTGGGTATTTGACTGGTGGTGCATTGTTGTTGGTGTTTTGTACAATGCATTTAAGAAGCTTCCTCGTAACTGCAGATTCAGAGAGAGAGAGAGAGAGAGAAAGAGTTCACAACAACGCTCTATGATTCGCCTCTGTTAATACCTTTCTTTTCATTAGTGTTTGTAGAGAAGCTACAGAACGAAAAGGACATGGCTCACGGGTCAAGCAATTTTTCTCACGACAAAAAACAAAGTGTATATTATATGTTGGTCTCTTTTCAATAGACGAGATTGTACACATTCATCACTCTTCTAACTTATTTTAATCCAACATAATGTATTGTCTAATGCTTTTGCATACCACGATCCAAAGAATGTTTTCACAGCTGATTCTGCAATCATCTCCACGTTATAATCATCAAAGAAGAGCCAATGGTTATTGGCTTTTCACTAGACTAACGTAATGACCATGGTTTGGTCCACTTCCCACATGAACCACACCACTGCAAAGAGTGAGTACTCTACGTCTGTGAGACTGTGGCCGTGTTGTTATATGATCTTATATATTGTCTCTATGTGATCACTATCTATTGTTTTTGGTAAAACTTTCTTTTAAAAATTAGTCATTAAGATCACAGTAACAAGATAATAGGTAACAGTATTGACCAATGAAGGGGAAGATAATGATAAATACTTCTGGAGGGATATTCTTTGCGACCAGCGCTAGGTATATATTTAAAACAACAACTAAATTCAAAAAAAAAACAACAAAGGCCAAGGAGAAAGAAATCAAATGAAACAGCATAATTTCATTACCCTTGATATTGAAAACCTGAAGAAAGGATACGTTTACCTTTGGAGTCTAGCTTTGGTGGGAACCAAAAGGGGACTGGGAAAGTAAACTCTCCACCTCTCTCTTTCTCATTATCGTCCATGCAATTTATTCCAAAGCTCGAGTTGCTTAAGTGATAGATACAGTTCGGTCTCTTGTCACGTAAACAAGCTGCCGGGAGACAAAAAGATTCAGCCTTAGAGATGAAAATGCACTCACCTCCAAAGTCTTTAGTATACACAGCGTTCCCTTCCTCGTCTATTCTCAACACAAGGAACTTGTCCAATTCCGTTTTCCCGTCTAGGGGGTTGATATCTTTAGACCATTTCACCAGAAAAGTCTCACTTGTGTGTGATGATGATGACTCCATCAAGTAGTGCTCCATCCTGCAAGACCAGTCCGTGAACTTCCAGTCGATTTTTCTCAGAAACTCCTTGTCAAAAAACTCACCCGTGCTCAGATACAGGTCTTCAAACACGCGTTCTTCCGGGTACGACAGCATCTGAATCTTTGGTTCGTTCACGTGTCTCCCAAGATCACACGATGCTGTGTAGTTTCCTCCAGCAGCGGGCATGGAGAACATGCCATTTCTCTTGGAGTACATTACATGTGAGGAGAAGAAGCTGGGGTCTGAGATTCTGATGTTGCTCCACTTGCAATCTCTCTGAGCAGGCCTGCACAAGCTTAGCTGAGGTCCCAAGAACTTTACAGCAAGGATGCAGTCTTCATCGTCTGGGGAAGAAGAGGACATTGCTATGTTGGTTACGATTTGGGTTTGGCAATGAGGCAGAGTTACAAGTGGAGGCAGGGGAATGCGTTTTGGGTCAGTATTCGATGCATAGGGATCGAAGTCATCTTGAAGACACACGATCCCATTTTTCAGAGTCGCTACCCAGCCGTGGGATGCTCCTATGGTTCCGATCCCCTTTACTAACTCCATAGGCACCTTCTTTTGTGTGCAGTCGATCACTTTATCAACATAGCTGTAGATAGCTAGATGTCCAACGTCACCATCTCTCAGAGTAGTTCCACAAGGTATTACTTTGATGATGCAATTAGAGAAGTATCGAGAAGAAGCGGTGAGGTGGCCTACTCGGAGAGATAGCTTGAGCCGCCTGAGAAGATGAGACATGGCTGCTGCTGCTGCTTCTTTTTTTACTCCATACGTTAAATTAAATATATAAACCCTTGGCCTCCAAGTCTGATTTTCCTATTATTACTCTTAATCATAACATATTGATTGAATCATATTTTTTAGGGAAAGAACGTAAATCAATTAATTACATTCTATTTCCTCCAAATCAAACGAAATCAGTAAACATGGAAGCGTTCTCTTCTGAGGAGAAAGAATCGAGAAAACTACATACCATATAATCTGTGGGGGGTATAAGTTCTAATAGCTTTGGTTTTATTATTGTTTTTAAAACTAAGAGTCTTGCTGAGTCTACTCTGTTGTCTGCTCGATAGAACGTAGCTCCCAGTTTCCTTCTCCATCGATCAGCCTTAGCTCCAAGGAGTGGAACGGGATCAAAGCCGGACGCTGACGATTGTGAGAAACGAGTAATGAGATTATGGTCATGTGGTTTCATGGTAATGAATGAAGGGGGGTAAAAACTTACTTGGGATGAGGTTATGAAAGTAACTCCCATGTCTTTTGCAACCCTGTAGAGCTGTTCCTCAACATCAACACTCGTTGCACTGCAAAACCCAAAAGAGCAATGATATAAGTGGAAAAAAGATAGATTGCAAACTTCATTAGTAGAAGAAGACTCTGATCATTTTACTTGGTGCATTCATCAAGGATTCCAAACTTCGGTCTGTGAAAGAATAAACGTGCCTACAATACAAAAACTCAGATTATTCACCGTGAGCCATAAAACTATATGTATTGCGGTAAAACCTCAAAAAAAAAAGCTGTAAATGTCTGTTTGTGTCTACAAGAGATTTTACCATGCCTAGCCTCTGTTGCTCTCCAAGAGATAGTATGTCTTCCCAGTTGGTAGTAGCATCCCAACCACTTTCATCTCTTTCCAAGAGATAAACTAACCGAACATTCTCCAGGATGGTTTTCAAATGAACGTCCAGAATGCTTCCAGCTTCAGCTGAGCTATCTCCTGTTACTTAACAGCATTAAATCATGAGAAATGGGAAGATCATCAAATAACTTATACTTCTAGTAGTAAGAGATAAGTGTCTCTACAGATCAGTTATTACTTGTGTAGCGGAGAGTATTCATTTGAGAATCAAACTGATCTTTTGGACTTACCATTGGTGTACAACTTTGCTGCCCTTTTCTCTGCTTCTTCTTTAGATAGAGGGTATATAATCTGATCTCTCAGCGTCCCTAAACATGTATAAGGTCGCTGAGGGACAAAAAATATGCCATTCCCTGACCCAAGCTCTTTGATATCCAATGATGGTTTGAAAAGTCTTCCACATACAGTGGGCCATATATCTCTAAGGACTCTAAATACGGAAGTCTTTCCACTACCGTTTGGACCTGAGATTTTTTTGCTAGTGTTAGCTCTGGGACTCATGCAATAAGTTCAATGATAAAAGACTAATTCACTAACCTGTGACGAGTAGGCTTTTCCCCGAAACTATTTCGCATGACAACTTGCTAGCCATCAATTTCTGAGCAGGGGTAATGATATCCACCTCTGAAAAGGAAATTCGATCTTGAGAATCCAAACGGCTTCTGTGATTATCTGAGGTAACACCTGGAAACAGTAGCACAAAACGAATATGATCAACGCACGTTCTCTTTAGCATATGTCCATGCCTCTAATAATAAGAAGTGTGAAATATATATATATATATATATGCTCTTAGTACCTGACTGAGAAGCATCCAAAAACTCATCCAGCTCAAAAATTCTGTTAATACCACCGGAGAGCTCAAGGAACTTCTTGTGTAGTTCAAGAATATCACCAAACGCCATAAAGCTTTGAGAGACAACGGAAGCTAGATACCGCAATGCATGTGCCAATTCACCTGGTATCAAAGACATCATGCAAGAAAGCGTTATATAGAGAGAATTTTGCAAAATTAATTGGCTCGCGTTGAAAAGAATGACGGATCTTCACCTTGAGTGGAGACAAGTGCTCTGTCTCCCTTGTGTTCTAGGGCATACAACAAACTCAATCCCCAAGTCACATTATTGGGAAGCTGCTTTGTCACGAAATCATCAAGTATGCCATACACCCATTTCTTCTTCAGGAGCATGAGAGAGTGGTCCAGTAGTGCCCTGAATTTTGTGTCAACCATCTGCTCCATGAAACAAACAAACATAAGGGCAGATTCACCTATAAGACGTGTTAAAGCTCTACGCATTTAGCATGAAAAGGCCATCATCACATAAAAACTGAGAATCACTATTGGCTTTCACTTCTCGTAGCTGTGCATCACAAGTAGATAGAGACCAAAATCCAACGATTATAGCTTCGGAAGTGACGACACTTACAGCTTTTTCTCGAGCTCCACCTCCAAAGAATGCAATGGATTCAGCATGCGTGTTCAGCCTCTCGTGCATAAACCTACATTACCAGGAAGAAGTTGGTCCAGCTAGACGCTATAACGCAATCATCTGCAAAGTGGAAGAAACGTAATTAAAAACTTACCTAAACTTCCCCTCGAGTTGCTGTTCTTCACCAGCTAGATCACCAAAATCTGGAGCAACACGTCTCAGAAAACCCAGACCAAGTAACATATACGTGTAAAGTATGGCAACTCCTCTCTGTCCAGTCAATAGCTTCATCCTCCAGGTAAACCTTCAATTCAATTTTTTTTTGGCGTTATTTATATTTCAAACCAATTAACAAGCATGAAACAAATATCAGGAAAACAATCCAACAAAATGTACTTACCAAAGAATGTCAACCGATGGCTTTACCATTCCAGTAAGAAGTCCAGACAAGTCATGGGTTAATTTTTCCAGGTCACGAGTGAGTCTTTGGTCCGCATCAATACTATTGCCTGACATGTGGAAGACCTGAAAAGAAGATATGAATCCAATGAGATCTTTAGTGTCTCTAAATTTGCAACATCAAAGAACAATAAACAGCCTCTATGAATCATAGAACAGCCACAAATGGATATCCATTTCAGGTTGGTAATCTCAGTATAATTCTTACATGTGTAAGGAACTTTCTTTTAGCCTTAAAGTCAAGTTGAACTGGATAACTCAAGTTCATAGTCATAATTCAGAAATGCATAAAACATGTTAGCATAGTATCTTTGAACGTTATAGATTTGAACTGACCTTGTAAAACGCATTATTTCTCAAGTAATTCCGTAGCAGATGTTGAGTCAAGCGAATCCTCCAACCTAGAGCTAGCCTTTGCGTTAGATGCCTGAAGAACGTGTAACAAAAAAAGGTTAGGTGAAACCACATAAGTAAGAGGTGCCTTAACTGTAACTAATAATCAAACAAAAACTAACTTCATAAAACAAAAACGCAAGAGAAAATCACAATGAGGTTATAAACATGCATAAAAAGGAAACATTACTTTAATGAAGGAGCAATGACAGAAGATGCACCACTTTGGAGAACACTCAAACCAATCAAACGAACAAAGGCTGCCTTATCTTGCTCCAAGACATATTTAACAGTGGTCCCTGAAAGATCATAAGCGGTCGTTAGAAAAAGGAGCCCTATCAATAAAACTAATCAGGTAAAAGATCGGAGTATCTTTACCATTCAACGATGCTATTCGGTCAGAGATCAGTGTTCTTGAGACGACAAGGCAAGCAACCAAAAGAAGTTGTGCTCCTTGTTTGTCAAATAGAGTGGGTATCTGAAACGTAACAATGAAGTGGTCAGATACTTTTAGCATCAATGTGGACGAATAAACCAAGTAGAACAGGGGCTTCCAAGGAAGCTACTGAAATGCACTGACATGCATGTGTTTTTTTTCTAGGGTAACAAAAGTTGGTACAAGTGATTTTGATAAAATTCACAGTAATAACTCAAGCTCACCAATGTGTTCAACATTGCAGCTACTCTTAATGGCAACGCCCTTGGGGATGTTCGAGGTTGAGGAAAACGAGGCAACACAACACTTTTATCAACAACTGGTGACTTTTCGATTAACTGCGTCAAGTACGACTGAGCCTTTGATGCAGATTCCTGCATGGCACCAAGTAACAAGGTTATAACCACCAGTACCCCTCAACGAAGATTAAAAAAAATATATTCATGAGCTTCTGAAGACCTTTCTAGCGGCAGCAAAAGCTCGTTGAACAACCATCGCATCATTTTGCCGATTTGTATCTGAAATTTGCACTGAATCATCTCCAGCGTCCGTCAGAAGTACAGAGTCGTCCCTGAAAGTTTAGTCATTTTAAATAATAAATGCAAAAAACTTTGATAATCCTCAGAAACATGGTAAAGTAACAATTCCAACCTCTTGTAGTAAACGTTCCATCCACCTTCTCCGTCTAATGAAAGAATAACATCATGGAATGCAACAAGGGCTGGACGATGGGATATTGTTATGCAAGAAGTTCCCATAGCTCGAACCTTAGCAGCAAAACGTTCTTCCATGTCAGTTGTCACAGCACTTGTGCATTCATCAAGAATTGCAAATTTGGGTTTGTGATAGAACAGTCTGGCCATTCCTAATCTCTGTTGCTCTCCAAGAGATAATTCGTCACCCCAGTTAACCTCTCTGTCTGGTTGGTATCGATCCAATAAGTATTCTAGGTCGACCTACAAGCAGCAGTCACAGAAATAAGCAAGACACACAAACCATTCTCCTAGAGAATTAGAGAAAACTAGGATACCAACATTTTTCAATAGCTCCACCATCCCCGTTTCAGTGAGCGGTACAGACTCTTGATCAGAAGTAAGAGGATATATTAACTGGTCACGAAGTGTTCCTACTGCCATATAGGGCCGCTGAGGGACGTAGAAGATCTCCTTGTTAAGATCAGAACCAACTCCTGGCTTCACAATATGCCCAGACACCAGGGGCCATAGGCCTCCTAATACTCGGAAAAGGGAACTCTTGCCACTTCCATTAGGACCTACGGTACATATTGATTAATAAACTATGAAATGGGAGAATAATAATCAAATCGACAAGCCAAGATAGCATTAGTGAAAATAACAACAATTTGAAAACCAGGAACCTAAAATGATGCGTAGACACAACATCACTAAAACCTTCGTTGTTGGACTGAACATGAATGAATCGTCTATAACTAGGAATAGCAAATCTAATTTTGGCAAAGGCTATAATGCCATCCCTTCCAAAGTGCAAGAATAATTGCTTCTCCAGAATGGTAATTCAAATTCACAATCCCATTTTTTATTTCCTTCATAAGAACAACAAGGGTACTAAATATTTCATCTTTTCTACTCGTCTCAAGGCTCATAGAACAATATAGTAGCAGCATATTCTTGCAAGTTATTTTTGTACTGAGAATAATTGATAGGCCATGGAAACGGAAAGTAATGCTATTTTCACTCCTAGATATATAGGGTTCACCTGTAATCAGAAGATTAGACCCTTGCTCAACTCGAAGGGTTAGATCCTCCACCAAAACATTTCCCGTTGGAGTTACAACCTGAAGTGCATTAAGTGTCATTAAGAACACAACATTTTGGAAAAGGATTACCAGTAACATGAATATGTGTTCCAGCTACCTTGACACCGGAAAACTCAACATAGTTAGCTTCACTTAGGTAATTTCTGCTTCTATTCCTCTGGAAAGACACTTTATCATCGCCACTGAGTTCTCTCGAGACAGCCATCAACTCATGGATTCGGTCAGCATAACCACTGTTGGAAGTAAATACATTTCCATAATTAGAAAGCATAGCCACCACTACTGATGGGTGTAAAAGTAAGTTTAGTTAATCCTCTCTCCTCTGTATATGATTTCACCAATACCGCAAAATCAAACGCCCAAACTTTTTTTTTTGAAGTAGAGATCTTTTTCATCCTTTGTCAATATTCCTTAGGGACTACCAACTGAACTCATACTCTTTTCTCTTAAACAAGAAAGAAACAGCTACACAATCGTTTACCATCTCAGCGTCTGGCAAGAGATCTAACATAAAGAATTACCTGAGTCGGCTGAGCCGCCTGGAACTTATAGAAAGCGTTCCCAACGCCTGAAAGAGAGAAATAATGACACTGGTGTGATATCTTATATTGCTTAGCATCTCGGCTCTGCCTAGTGTCGAGTCATCAGGTCTTAGATGACCGGAGAAGAACGGTTCTATAATCAGAATAACAGCGACTGTGGCACCAAGATACTTCAGCAGGAAATCTTGGATCATGCCAAACCACCAGTGATCATGAAGCACGACACTCATATGGCTAACAAGGTTCTTGAACTTTTGTTGTATATGAGATTCTTCCCTGGTTTCCCCACCATAGAATGCTATGCTTTCCGAATGAGTCCTCAAGCGTGAGTGAAGTTGCCGGTACTCCCCTTCCAACTGCTGCTCTTTGGACATCAATTTCCCGAAAGAAGGAGAAAAGTTCCTTATCGCAGTACCGGCTCCTAGTACATATGCCTACACAACAATTTTCGAGGTTAGAACATAAACAGCAGATCGAAAGAACTGTATTGTGAATGGATATAAGGAAAAGTAGCATAAATGGCTCAACGTAGAAGATTAAACAAGAATCACCAGTATCCAGAAGATGTATTTTGGACTAGCATATGAACACAGACGCCATGCATACAAAATTCCATCAGTAACCGCCGTCAAATCATCCTGAATAAGTTCGCTCAACTCCGAGGAGAATCTCGGTATATCACTGGCAATTCGTTGCTCGGGATGCGTAATCCGACCATCCACATGTGATATTTTATAGTACACCATGTTCTGAAAACAACAATAAAGGAAAGAGATGAAAGTGTTATCCAGCAGAGTGAAGTATAAAGAGAAATGGTAAGAGGAGAGACGGCAATGGCTGCTACCTCGAAATAATGCGAATGGATAAGTTTCGTCAATATCTTCCTGAACCGTAAACTCAAGGCCCCAGTGATGTACTTTGATGTAGAGTGCATCGTGGACAGCATGAAACACAAGATAATATTCTCGGTGATGAGACGTAGAAACAGTGGGGCGCGCCTTAAGAAAGCAGCACGGAATAGGAAACCTTGAACTTTCGCCAACCGATTGCTCAAAGCAGTTCTGAAAACCTGTAACATAATAACAGATTAGATAAGAGTACTAGGCTAGGCTCGCATTAAATAAGAAAGGGTATTGAGAGGAAAATGCATACCACGGTGCCCACAAGTGCGAGAAGATCCCTGGCACCCATTTTCCCCATCTGAGACAGAAGAATCGCAGTCAGAACCTGTAGAGACTTCAATCCTCCTCCTTTCTTCTTTTTAGCGGGTTTCTTATCTTTTCCCGTCGTCTTTTCCAATGCCTCGTCATCATCACTATGTCCATTGCAATGCCGCGAAGAAGAACGGGAGCTGATCCTTGATTTCAAGTATGCCGCAGCTCCACCGGCAGCTACAATCCCAGCCGCAAGCAGTATAGATTTCCTATAGAATTTTAACAAGAGTTCGAGAGAAATGAAACAAAAAATAACTAATAAACACACGTCAGGAAAAAAAGAGTACGAAAGCTCATTCCCAAGAAGAAGTAAAGCAATAGTTGTTTTTTTTTTTTTGGTGTTTCCATCTAAATAAAAATTCAGAGGAAAAGTAAAAAAATGGTACCGTCTTGAAGCTACAAGACCCCGACCCCGCTCAGTTAACTGCAATAGCTGGAGAGAAGGCATGGCTGCAAACTACTTTTTTCTAAGCTATTCTTGATAACAAACACCTGAAACCAAACCAAACCAAACTCCAAAGGTTATGAATATTAGAAGTACCAGTTTGATTAACAAATACAAAGCAAAAGTAACCACAACATAAAAGATAATAACGCTTGAGGAGAAAGAAGAAAGTTGCATTAAAAGATTTAAAAAGAAATGCGATTTACGCTTAAAACTACACGTTTGTACAGTACCGAACACTTAAAAACAAAAACAAAAACAAAATGACATTCTAACACGCGTAAGAAGAAAAACAACAAAGAACAAAACGTTTAAAGAGTCCCCATGAAACACCTGGTAATACTTTCGATTCATCAATCTAATTGCCCCCACGGAATCAATAAAGCGAGCGAGAGATAAAGTACACGATTAAACAAAGCTGATGAAAACTAAAATAAATATATAAAACAGGATTCAATTTTAATATAAAATTTGCTAATTAACAAACAGCTAACGACGATCGGGAGGGATTAGCGAAACCATGACCAATTTAATTTACCTCTGCATCAGAGAGATTCACCCGAATCAAAATGGAAACACCCCACTAAGCTCGCCGGCCTTTCTCAATTTTGACACCACCGTAGATTCAACTCCGACTCCGTCACAAACGAGCAAACGATACACGTAACAGTCCACCGTAACAGAACTCCTCAAATCGAGAGAGAGAAAAGAGGGAGCGAGGAGAAGATGATGACGCTTCTTCACACGTGCGAATTTTTATATATAACTCGTGTCGTTTTTATTTTATTCCCTTTTTAATCGATTTCGTTACGATTTCATGTTTTTATTCGAGAATGAAAACTTTTTATCATAATACATGACTATGCATGTAACTTGTTGAATCCTATGGACCTACGCCCACTCCCTGATTGGTAAGTTTGTCTTTCTTAAATTGGCAAAAAAATGTTAATTGGAGTGCGATCTTATAGACATATTAACTACAGAAATCCTATTTGTTATTTAATTTTTTTGGGGAAGACAGGTTGAGATTCATTGAAAATACAAGGACATGTGAAAACAAGCACAAATTCATTGCATTATCCTATATGGATTTACCAATGTTCAAGAAACTGTTGCGCAGTAATTAGTCATTTTATATGAGATTACTGATTATATGGATGTTTTAGACCGATTTTTTAACAAAACATTCTTTGAAAAAAAAAAATTCTCGTTTAGGTTCTATTTGCATCACCATAAGAAAACTGCAACAAATAAAAATGAATTACTTCTCTACAAGTCTATTGTTAAAGACAATAGCGTTTGTTTTATGAAAAAAAATGTTTAGATCATATGAGAGACCAAAATGTTTGTGAAGTTGAAATTTGTGGAGTGGGCAAAGTGCAAATTGTACACCGAATGGCTGAAGCACACAAATCAATGTGTGATGTCTTTCACATATTTTCTGACAATATTACATCACCCATACCCAAAAGGAAATGAATACAAAACATACACAAGCTTTGAACCTTGGATGGGAGTGCTTTACGATCTTAACTTCATCATATGAAGCCCCATACAAACTTGTTATGGGCAAAAAGGTATGGGCTTATTTTTGTTCACGGGTCTTTGAACCATCATGTGCCACATACAACACGAGGAACTTTCTTTAATGGGTTAACTAAAAGTAACTGGAAACCTTCACCAAAAGGAACAGACATACGTAATATGGTGGATGGGCTTGAAATAAAATGGCCCTTTGCCTCACACACGTCGTCATCGTCAATGGTCATAGCCACCGACACAAAGTTACAATCACAGCACCTAGATCTGTCGGCAGCTTCTATATGACTGTAATACCCCTTCCGTCGGCTCTACGATTCTGTGAATCCCACCTTAATTAATTTTGACTTCCGATATTTAACTACAAAATATAAAAAAATTAAAAGGTTTTCTTATTTAGATTTTTTATTTAAGATATGTTTATTCTAAGATAAGAAAATATTTTATTTTAAAGTTATAGACATTAATCGTTATTTTTAAAATTTGACATTTATATTAATTTTATTATATTATTTGGTGTATATAATATAAATTGTATAAAACATAAATGTGGTTTTAGATATAATATTACTAAATCTCATCAAAAATGTATTAAGTGTTAAGAAAATATAAAATAATTTTATTGTGAATATAAAACAAACAATATAATAATAGATTTTTACTTATATAAAATATTACACATATAAATTATTAATTGCAATTTTAATGGGACTATATATTTACATAAATTTTTCTAAAAAAAAATTATCTTATTTTTTTATCGATTGATATCAAATTTTAAATATGTCAAAGTTAGAACCGGTAAAATTTACTAATTTATAGAGATTATTAATTTATCGAAGACTAATTTCTAGAGGTTCTATTGTATATTGTATTAGCTAGAGAGAAAAAAATCAGGGTCCAAAACAATATTGTACAAAGTTTTATGAACACATTTTACGAGTTATAATTGTTGCTTAATATCAGTTCGTATATACTCAACAACAAAAATGTTATAATTGTTGAGTATTTACAAGGATAAAAAGAGAACTGAAAGTATGAAATTTAGTTCCACATTTATCGATTTGCCTTATAAATACAAAATGAAGCAGCAAATTCTCCAACCTCCACTAGTAATTGTTCTTCTATTGCGTTTTCAGCTAAATTTTGCCGAAATTATAAAAACACAACAAAGCAAAAAGAAAAAAAAAAGAAATACAAAATGCAAAAATTTCAATTTTTCTTCCCTTCGTCACCGCCTTCTTCCAAGTACTCTTTCTTCCTCCTCTCCGCACTAGACAACACGCAAATGAGAAGAAAACACGTGGCGTAAACGCCATGCACCTTCCAGTTCGTCTTCGGAGGCTGTCGAAGCACCACCCTATGAAACACCGTCACGTAATAATGCAAACCCACAGCAAACCCCACAAACGTCTGCGCCAAGCCTAGTACCTTGAGGGCCAAGCCACAGTCCGTAGAGAAGACTAGGACGAGGTACATGAGAAGAACCAAGAGGTAGAACACGTATCCTAGTGTTTGCATGATCTGCAAGCACACGTAGGTTGAGCCTGACGTAGCGTAGAGGAACCTGAGTGGCTCGATGCCAGTGACGAGGGAGGAGAGGCACAGGATCGTGAAGTAGATGGAGAGGTAGATTTGGATGAAGATGAGGAGCTTTTGGAGGGAGAAGTAGGCTTTGAAACGGTTGAAGACGAGGGAGACTAGGAGAAGAGGGACGAGGATGAAGATGAAGGAGACAGCGGAGGTGATGATTGGTGCGTACTTGTTGCCGAAGTAGGGTTTGAAGTTCTTGGTGATCTCTTTGTTGGCTTTGTTGATGTAGTTTTTGGATGTGGTTGAGATTTTTGCTAGGTCTGGGATTAGGGTTCTTTGGAATCTTGTGGGTAGGTCTCTGAACTCGCTGACGAAGTCGTCGTCTTCCTCGTTGTCTAGCCAGATTGGTTTTATTTCTTTCTCTGCTGGTTTTGGTTTGGTTGTGGGTTTTGAGGAGGATGGTGGTTTCTTCTTGTCTGGAGGAGGAGATAGTTTGGAACTTGGGGGTTTTGTGGTGGTCTTGTTCTTGGATGAGGTTGATTTGGACAGATCTGATGACTTCTTGTTCAAAGAAGTAGAGTTTGAGGATTTGGTTCCGGAACTGAGCTTCTTGATGTCTGATCCGTTCTTGGTTGTGTTAGAAGAAGATTTGGTGGAGTTAAGTTTGGAGGATGTAGTCTTAGCTAGTTTAGTCTGGTTCTTGGTGGAAGAAGAGATTGGTTTGATGAGATTGGTTTGATTCTTCTTAGCACCAGGTGTTGATGGAACAGAACCAGTAAGCTTCTTCTTCTTAGGAGGAGGAGGATTGGTTTCTTCATCATCAGTTTCCAGATCTTTCACCAACAATCTTCTCACTCTAAAATGTGGATCTAATAACTGTGTTTGTTGTTTGTCATCATCAACAGAAGTTTCTGATGAGGCAAAAGTAGCAAAGAAAGAAGAGCAAGAGAATAGGAAGAGAATGAAATAGAGCAACAACAGTAACTTTCTAAAACACAAGTACTTGAGTGGAGCCATTATTTTTTTTCTCTGAAACCTAGAAACCCTCTCACTGCTCCGAGAGATCTTGCAAAAGTTAGATCGCAAGCTTGTCAATATATATATAAAAAGAGGGGAGAAAAGCATTAGTGACAGTACTAGGGGTTTGTGTGTGAACGAGAGAGAGAAGATGGAGACCAGAGAATTTACTAGTTCCGTCGTTTTGATAACACCAATGTACATCACCGTCATCATGTTGCAGATTCTCTGCTTCTTGTCTAATTTATTCATATCATTCTTATTTCTCTTTCTATTCCGTGTGATTGTTTGTATTCAGTAATTACTAATTAGTAATAGTAAATTTCTTTTCTGAAAATTCCATGTATGTGGGAACTGGGAAAGTACAACTACAAACAAATTGAAATCATTTAAAAGTTAGAACAGTCGCTTATCTATTGTAAGAAGGTTATGTGTACTGTACATTTTAATCAAAATATTCATCCACTTTTGTATAAAAACACAAAAGGAATTTAATTGTAAGTTACTCCTACAACTCCTACTTGATTTTCGATTCAATGTTGAAATCACTCTCTATCTTTCCAGATTTAAATTATATTTGAATTTGGTTTGTAGATGAATTATATACCTGATGCATTTATTTATTTGTTAAAATCATGATAATTACTACAAAATTAACAAGATAAAAATGGTTTGGTTTTCTTTGGTTTTAGCTTTTAATAAATTGCCTGTTATTACCACTTCAGCCAATTTATAGTTTCAAACAGTACACACGTTATCTACAACAAATAAAAATAATGTATGTGAGCTAGTACTACTCATCAAAGCAAACATGAAAATGAAATAGAGTTTGTCCAAAAAAAAAAAAATGAAATAGAGAAAAAGGATAAGAATTTAATGCGAAAGTGAGAAAGATGAGATCACTCACATGGACGACACTTTTTAATCTCTTATTCTTTCTCAACGAGCTTTTAATTGATTCTTTCTCATGTGTTTAGCAAACTAAAATTAATAATTATGTATCCTCATGTACAACTTTATTAATAACTTGCAAATTGCATATTGATAATAATTGACTGGCTAGCTGTAAGTTTGTAAACTATATATAGTCTCATTCAGTGTTAAACTTTTCAGTTAATTGTAAAATTAACGTGTACTTTATATACAATATCAATAACTTGAGTATATAGTCACATCTCACATGGCACGTACATTCAGATCTGCGTACGTATTCCTAAGTTTGATTTTAACTAGAACTTTGACAAATGTGTCCAATAATGAAATTGATCGCTTGAATTCGACTCATTAGTAATGCAAGTATCGAGTTTATGGTCATAAACAAAATCAAAAACAATGAAATTGATTGCTGTGTTACAAAAAAAAAATGAAATTGATTGCTTGAATTCGACTCATTAGTACTGCAGGTATCGAGTTTATGGTCATAAACAAAATCATAATATCGATGAATATAATAACCAATCATTTTTCTTATGAATCAGTTGGTGAATCAATTCCATTAACTAATCAGAAAGTGTTGTTGCATGAATATTTTATAACAAGTAGATCACTGTCTTATATAACAAACGATCTGAGTGTTAATTACTATCTAACTCATACTCACGGCGTACAAACACTCGATAATTGCTTGATGAACACCGCAAATTCAGTACTAGTTCTCTTAAAACACGCTTCAAGAAAGAAAAAAAAAAATTGGTTGGACACCTAACACTTACTCGCCTATTTCTCCCAAGTCAATGATCGACGACTTTTGACTCACGAGTCTTTGACTAGGGAGTTTAATAAAAAAGTGAACTCGTGAAAACATAATTAGATGCATACAAGTGCGATTAGAACGGAAATATTGCAGGAGTTTTGTAAATAGAGAGATACCTGATATTTTGAATAGATATAAGATTATTTACTATAGTAGGTAAAGTAACTTTCATCGGAAAAGTAATACTAATGTTATCTGAGACTTTTTTTGATTCGTTGACCCAAGGCCTCTGATCTAGAATATGATGTGTACCGAAACTCGGGAACAGATCCCAAAATGTGAATGTGGACTTTGGACTCATATGAATTGGAAAATAATTGACAAAATTTTGGCACACTATATTTAATGTAATTTGTAATCATGTAATGCGAATAAATAATTACTCCTATTTATAAGGCTCATATCCTAAATGGAGTAATACCTTGATATTTAAATAACTGTTCATCTGCCATAACATTAATGTTCTGTTCCCTAAGAGCATGATTATCGGGGTGTCTTAACCCATCTCTTAGTATATTTGGATTAAAAAGAAAAAAGAAAAAATAGCAATTACCTAAGGACGTCTAAGGACGTCTGTTAATTAAGAGACAAAGGAGAAGGGTTCTTCTGGACACACGTCGTTCTCTCCTTCCTGTCTAATATTCTTCTCCACATCTCTTTTTATCTCTATGGATTCTCCCACGGCAATCACTCCGGCCACCACCGCTTCCCTCTCTTTTCCAGTTCCCACTCTTTCATCTTCTCTACCACAGATTCTAAAATCCGAGTTTCTCTACAGTGAGCGCGGCGGCCAATCTGACGGCGGGAGCGATCGCGAAGATGCTGAGCGGAGAAGTGAAGGGGGAGAAGGAGATGACGCCGATCCTGCAAGTCATAGAGATTAAGATGATTCAGCAAGCGCGGAGGAACCAGGAGCAGAGCGTTGAGAGGTACAAGGTCGCCGTATCAGACGGGATCCAGTCTCAAGAAGATATGCTGAGCGCCGCTTCCAACGTCCTCTTCAAACAAGGGAGTATTAAAAATCGGATCGATCCTTAGACTCACTCGATTCAACTGCAGCCCGTTAGGAATCGAAGGTAATGATTCTGATGATAAGTTGTGTAGATGATTGATTGTAGAACGAATCAATGTAAATGTTAAACTCTGATTGATTATTGCTTCTGTTACTCTATGAAATGCATTTAGTTTCTATGAGATTTTTCTGGCAAAAAAAAAAACTCTTAGTGAGATTGATCAAACTCTTATTATAGCAACTGGAAATCACAGGGGTCATATTTACATTTCTCAAGTTTTCAACTTGTATTCTTGTACATTGATCAAAGTTATGATTGATTCAGTTTAAGGTTCATATTTTTATGATTGATTCAGTTCAATGGTTTAATACAGCTTAATACAGCTTTGGAATATTGATGACTGCTACATTGCAGTGGGAAGGGATACCTACATATATCATTGGTATAGGCAGAGGAATAAGTGCCACTATTGATTCAGTTCAATGGTTTTCATGTTCTTGTCTTAATATATCATTAATCTACATGTGCTTGTTTCAAGTTCCATCTCAAACTCTTTCTTCCATCTCAAGTTTTATTATCTAAGAGACACCAAAAGTTTTTAGCAATAATCTACACATTTAGTAATGTATCTTAAGTTTGTTTTTTAATCTAAAAAAACTAATAAAATATACTAAGATACATCATTTTGGTCCTAGCAATAAGGATGCTCTAAATCGCCGGATCCTATGCAAATAGTGGGAGAAAGCCAGCAGTATACTGTATACTATCTTTATACGCTAACTTTTCTTTCTAGATTTCATCAGAGCATCTCCAAGAGCCAATCTTTACAGAAACTTTGATTTGTATAAGTTTTATTGAAAAGCTAAACGAAACATACGTTTTCTTTAGTAAAAAAAAAACATACGTTTTCTTAAATCGTTTGCTCAAATAAGTGAGAAGGACCACCATGTGCTAAGCATGGGCCGGAACTAAAATGGGCCTTTATTAGGCCCATTTATAAGAGTATCAAAACTATCAAACAGTCTAATCATAGAGAGGTTCTCATAACCTGCTCTTCCACCATGTTCTCCGACTCATCTCCGTCAATGGATCCGACATCACCCGAATCCGAAACCCGACCCGAATCCAACCCCTCCCCCGCCGCAACCAATCCCGCCACCGTACAACCAATCGAACCGACGACAGCATTCGAATCAACCCCACCGTCACCAGCCGTCGCCGATCCACCACGATCCGATTCCCTCGACGAGCTAACACACGACCTCGCCTCCCTCCACGATCTCTCTACCCGGGGGCAATGGGAAGCGATCCTCGACAAAATCTCCCAAACCAGAGCCCTCTTCCTCCTCACCAAGCCCCACGAGCACCTCACCTACCTAACCTACCAAGTCATCGCCCTCACCAAGCTCCGCCGCTCCGACGAAGCCTCCCGCGAGCTCGACTCCCTCCACAACGACTTCGACGGGGATCTCTACAGGTACGAGTCTTTCCCCGAGATCTACCCGGGTCGGAAGGGATCCATGGTGCCTTTCTCGCTCCGGTGGATGCACGCCCTGGTTCCGACGAAGATCGGGAATCGCCAGGAAGGGTTGGATCGGTTGTACACTTTGCTCGGCTTCGTAAGAGAGAGGGTTAGAGAGAAAGAGGCGAATGAGGTGTGGAAGAAAAGAGAGATCTTTGTGATGAGTTGTTTGTTAGGGTTTCACTTAGGTCACAAGGAGTTTGGTGTTTCCTTGGAGTTGATTAAAGAGTTGATAAAGCGTGATCCTTTGGATCCTGTTTTGGTTTCCAAGCTAGGCTCTGTTCAGATGCAGTTCGGTGATATACAAGGAGCTAAAGCCACGTTTGCTCGCGTCGAGAAGATGAATAGTAATAGTTTGGTGAGTGAGACTCAGTTCAAGAATCTTGTAGGGAGGAACAGGGCTTTGGTTTATGTGGTGGAGAAGGACTACGTCTCTGCTGTGAGAGAGTATGAAGAGTGTATCGAGAGAGATGGCTCGGATGTTGTCGCGGTTAATAACAAGGCGCTTTGTTTGATGTACTCGAGGGATTTGTCTGATGCGATTAAGGTGTTGGAGAGTGCGTTGGAGAGAGTGCCGACCGCGGCTTTGAACGAGAGCTTGGTTGGGAACTTGTGTAGTATGTATGAGTTGGCTTATGTTAACCATGCTGATGTTAAGCGGACGTTGAATAATTGGATCGCTCGTGTTGCTCCTGATGACTTTGATTCTTCTTGTACCAGAGTTTGAGGTACTGCGTTCTTCAACTTCCTTTAGAACTGATTGATGATTAGATGTTGTGGTTACTTGGATAGGTTGAGAAGTAGTAAACGATCTAGATAGGTGGACATGAGAGAAGACTGTTTGTCTGTGAAGCTGAAGTAGTATATAGAAGTATGTAAGTTGATCGTTTAGCATTCAGAATTGCAGGTACTCAGCTAAGCAAACGTAATTAGCCAAAGACCGAAGAAAAGAACCAAGGGATCTTGATCTTGCTGGGTTTGG
The DNA here is from genome assembly GCF_000801105.2 of Raphanus sativus. Classification (NCBI taxonomy): domain Eukaryota; kingdom Viridiplantae; phylum Streptophyta; class Magnoliopsida; order Brassicales; family Brassicaceae; genus Raphanus; species Raphanus sativus. Next base: position 7,043,219 of record NC_079518.1, on the reverse strand, counting down.
CCTCCAGCTCAAGTCTCTGTTGATAGGAGAGTATTGGCTGCATATGTTTTGTACGTTCTGTGTTGTGTGAGTTAGGAAATGGTTGTTGCCCCCAAACACTTGGTACCTTTCTTACATTCTTTGCCATATACATCTTCCTATAAAGATTTTTGCTACACTTGCCGTTAAATACTAATAAGAGAGTTTGTTGATTCATTATAGTAAAATATATTCGCTTATGAAAGTTAATTAAAATAAGAAAGTATTTTGGGGGCAATATAAAAAAATAAAGGGATAAATTCTCTTACAATATGGATATACCAACGAACTCTTTCATAAGAACCCTTTTTATTGGTTTAGATAAAGAATAAGCAGAGATTCTTACGTACCCTACACAGCAAAGTTTTCTCCATGAAGCTAAATAACCACCAAAGTAAACCTCCAACACAAACCTACAGTTAGCTTGTATCACAAGTAACAAACCCACAATATATACACACGTAGGATCTACAAATCGACAGAAACCAAAAAAAATTGATATGGAGATCCAATCATTTCCCAGCGAAATCGTCTTCTTTGATCTGGAAACAACCGTACCAAACAAAACAGGACAACATTTTCACATCCTAGAGTTTGGTGCGATCATCGTATGTCCAAGAAAGCTAGAGGAGCTAGAGAGCTTCACAACGCTTATACAGCCGAAAGACCTATCGGTGGTCTCATTAAGGTCGTCTAGGTCAGATGGGATCACGAGGGCTAAGGTCGGGGAGGCACCAAGCTTCGAAGATGTGGCTGAAAAGATCTATGGTTTGTTGCACGGTCGGATTTGGGCAGGTCATAACATTAGAAGGTTTGATTGCGTTAGAATTAAAGAAGCTTTTGCTGAGATTGGTAAAGCTGCGCCTGAGCCCTCAGGGATCATTGATTCTTTGGGGTTGTTAAGCAACAAGTTTGGTAAAAGAGCTGGTAACATGAAGGTAATATACATCCGATATTCTTAAATGATAAGGCGTAATTAAAAAAAAAATGATTAGAGACCTAAAACTTTATTATAAAATCATATAGTATAGGATATACGTATTTTGATAAAAGAGAATTTACATCATGGTCTTTGCAAAATCTAAAAAGACTAAAACTGTGTAGATGGCAAGTTTGGCTGCCTATTTTGGTCTTGGAGTGCAAAAACACAGGTACATAAATATTATTTGTGTGTGTTCATGTTACATTTTCCGCAAACAATGTTACACATATATATATGTTGATAATTGCAGGAGTCTTGACGATGTTCGAATGAATTTAGAGGTCCTCAAGCACTGTGCAACAGTGCTCTTCTTGGTATGTCGTATTCTCATATTTTCTTCTCTTCTCTTTATATTTTTCATTATATATATATTCAAACGGATTCATTTATTATATGATATGTATTCATACAGGAATCTACACTTCCCAATCAACTGGAAGGAAAATGGCAAAGTTCTTCAAAGATCATGACAAGAAGTCGAAGTAATAAACAAATGGCTCCAAGGGCTGTGCCTTACTCGAAGGGTGGTAGTCTCGGGAAGGTAATACAGATGACACAGAATGCAAAGAATCTCTTAAGCAAAGCTCAAGGCAACCAAGCTCTTCAAAACTTGATGAAACATTCTCATTCTTTGCTTAGATGATTACTATATCCTTAGTGATTATTAATTTGTTTATTTAAAATAATAAAAAAGGAATTCAATCGTATATACATTGTAGAAGTTATACCCTCAACACTTGTTAATTGGCTATTTCATTTCTGGGTCAAAGTAATTAGCTACTTCATTTATCAATAAATCATGTTTTCAGTCTGAAGTGAATATCAACAAAACAATATATGTCCATGTCAAATTTTAATAAATTTATCTGTAAGAACAAAAAACTGTAAAATGGTTGCAACTAAATAAGACAGGTTATAACCAATACATATAACATGATTTAAGAGTGAAAAAATAACAGTGGAATAAAGAGAAATATGTGGTGTTGAGAAATAGTATAGAAGAAGGTTTTAGAAAGGGGGGCAAATTATTAAAGTACAAACGTGCATGCATGGTCACAACTGATCCAGATAATGTTGTGTTTGGAGGATGGGACATAAGTGATATGAACTTAGCACACGCCATGGGTACGGCTAACACTGAGCGTTACAGCAATGTGATCGTCGGGTTAAACGATACAATTGAGGATCTTATGAAGTCTGTGGTCAGGGATGAGTCTGAGATCTCTCTCATTCGACGCTTTACGCTATTTTGTGTTCTTCAAGGCATCCCGTTCATCAGTGGGAGTCCTCAGAACACCTTTGTTCCAAGTCTTATTGATTTGGCTATCAAGAACAATGTTTTAATCGGTGGAGATGACTTCAAGAGTGGTCAAACCAAGATGAAATCTGTCTTGGTTTCCTTGGTTGTGTAGGAATCAAGGTCTGTTTTCAAGTAATGTTTCTTGACAGTCAAGAAACCTTTCAGAAGACTTTGTTTCATCGTGTGTTTTTGTTAACAACAGCCTACTTCAATTGTGAGCTATAAGCACTTGGGGAACAACGATGGAATGAACCTCTCAGCTCCACAAACATTTCGATCTAAGGAGATACCCAAAAGCAATGTGGTGGACGATATGGTTGGTAGTAACGGTATCCTCTTTGGGCCCGGAGAACATCCAGACCATGTAGTTGTTATCAAGGTAAGCTATCAATAAGTAACATTCAAGACTTTTTGTCTCTTGAAAATTGCAATGTTGTCCATTGATATAATGTGTGTGTGTGTGTGTTGCAGTATGTACCGTATGTACCAGATAGCAAGCGAGCCATGGATGAGTAGACATCAGAGATATTCATGGGAAGGAAGAACACTATTGTAATGCACAATACCTGTGAGGACTCTCTTTTAGCTCTTCCAATTATTTTGGATCTTGTTCAAATCCAAGGAGAGTTTAATTTGTCAGTTCACAAAATCAGTTATTTGGGGTTTCAGTGAACCCTGGTTTTGATGTTTTGATTCTTTTCTTTTTTGTTGGCAGGGGAAGTTTCATTCTTTCCATCCTGTGGCCTCAATACACAGATAGCTCACCAAGGCACCGCTTGTGCCGCCGGATACACCAGTGGTTAATGCACTGTCAAAGTAGCGGGCGATGCTGGAGAAGATTCTAAGGGCGTGCATTGGGCTGGCGCCGGAAAACAACATGATCTTTGGAATAAAAGTAAACAAGAAGAATTTACAAGACTTTATGTTATAAGGCTTTTTTGTATCCTTCTTTAATTATTATATGTTTATGAATGCTTTTGTTTTCAGAGATCAAAGAGCTTATAGTTTGATCTTTGTAGGGTGTTAAGTAACTTGTATTTATTGTAATCCGGATGGGTTAGTACTTAGTATCTTGTGCAGTATTTCTAGGTTGGACCTTAATTTCATAATCGCTTTATGATCGGTTTCATATGTGTGTAAACAACTTTTATATATATTTGATCTTTGTTTCAGTACAGAGAAATTTTGTCAATTTAGTATTTTTCCTATTAATTTTCAAATTTTAAATTTAGTTCTATATCTACTAAGTAAATATTAGAAAGAATAGTTCAAGGCTTCACGAACAATTTTGAATACATCCTTGCATATTTTCATTCTATAAAAAATATACTTGTTTTGATTTAACTAGAATTAGAAAGCAAAGATTATAAATGACGGTTATGTGTTTCTTTTTTTTTTGAAAATACGGTTATGTGTTCACACGAATGGATTTTAGTTATTGAACAAGAGCTTCGTTGCTTAGGTTGGATCAGAAAAATCATAGTCACCAGAGAACAATAGTCAAAAAGTTCGGTCACCGTCAGGGAATCATAGTTTTCACTTGATGTTATCTTGACCACCAAGCCTCCAATGGTGGAGGAAGAGTTGACATTTATAAAAGTCAACTAGCTTCGTTGAATTTTAAACAATATCCAAATCTCTATAATAATTACTCGATGTGTTTAGTGGTCACTACATCACCATGATCTTGTCCATATACAATTAGAAAATAAATTTAAATACACTTCGTGGATGACTTTGGAGATTAACTATTGTCCATGATAAGATTAGGTTGTCATGCTAATAATCATTCTTAAAATAAGGGATTATAAAAAAATGTACATGAACTTCATAATCATTCTTACAATTTTAAAGTGAATGGTTGTAAAACTTGAAAATTTGATGCGATAAGTTAAGGTCTAAGAGCTGTTTTATGGGTAGGCGTAGATTTGTGTGTGGGTTTACGTGTCTTTGCCATATTCTAGATCATTATCTACGAATATTCTTAAAGTTAACATTGCCGATCAAGGATAAAAGCTATCTTTTGAATGAAAAATATCGAAAGTTAAGATTCTCTATCGGCTAACTTTATCAGACGTGTAATCAGAGTTTATCTCGATAACTTTAGATTAGATCAAAGATAGGGTTCTTTCAATCTCTCTTTAGCAGTTGTCAGTTGTCAGGTCTTACAGAACCGAGAGATAGTGACTTCCATGTAGGATCTTACGTGTGAACACGCAAAAGCAGGTCCCATAAATTATTTTCTTGTTCTCTAAATAGTTGGCCCCATACTGGCTTTCTTTCGCGTAATATAGTCTTGAAGAATCTCTTTTCTTGAAGTAAGACAATAAGAGAATATAATTACGTGGAGGGCTGCTCTTAATTGTTATGAAATCTACCGTTAATTTGAAATTTAGTGTTTTTTTTGGGAATAAACGTAGAGGGAAAACAACCATATGCTGATGTAAGAAAGTGGTGCTTTATTGGTGAAGAAGAATATCCATTAGCTGCCTTGTGACGCAAACTTTGAACCACCCTTGAGTTCTCACCTCTTTCCATCAAACTTCAATATTTCTTGACGTTCTCTCACTATTGTCCTTGCTCACAACTCCACAAACTTTTAAGCCTTTACTTAATATTAAATTTTCATATTCCCCACTTTAACATATATAGATTTATATAAGTTACTACGAAACATAGATTTATATATGCATACCAATATATAATTTCTGACGAGTTAAACTTCTGTGAGGTATACTCGATACAATTTCATGGCTTGGACCACATAATCTACCTTTTGAAACAGTGAATAATATTATGACCACCAAATATTCTAATGGTTGGTATATTACTGCAGTTTATTCATTTTGTTTGCATGGATGATATATCTACTTCAGTTAATTATTCAAAGCGTTTCACTTCTAATCCACATTATATATAATATAGTATATAAAAATTTCATGTTATTTGGTGTTATAATTTGACGCAATGAAGAAAAAATATTTTGGCAAAAAGAATATATAAGTGGTTTGAAGGCAAACTTGCCTTTCAACTTGCCTCAGAATCCAACAATACACTTTTAGCTCTTATAAAATTTTTGTATACTTATTGCTGAAAATATTCTTTTCGGCATTTTATTGAAAACACCTTCCAAAATAAGAGTGAGACATCAAATTTAAAATAAAATAAAATGTGAATAGAACAAAAGCATCAAACAAAATGTAGACAAAGATATAATAATGAAAAACAAATTGCATTGACCTACTTTATATAATTTAAAAACATATACTATGAATTCAAGGGGGAGGGTCTTAATTTCTTGTATTATATAAGCAAAGAAGTTTGCATCCAGCAAAACCAAGAGCAACAAAAAAACACCAAGTATCAATTAAACCAAGAAGGTTGTTTTTGATCCTTCTCTGTTATTACTTCAATCTAAATCTCAAACATCTCTCCTTTTAAGATCCATGGCAGCCATAGATACGTTCAATAGCAGCACAGATCTCTCCGATCCTTTCAAAGAGGAGCTCATGAAAGTACTTAAACCTTTCACCAACTCTGTTTCTTCTCTTCCTCCAACTCCAAACTCAATATTCGGTTTCAACCAAACAACACCTCTCTGTCTGAACCAGCTCACACCTTACCAAGTCCACCAGATCCAAAACCAGCTTAACCAGAGACACAACCCCACGAACTCATCCCTCTCCCTAAAGCCCGTGCCAATGAAGAACATGACAACTCAGAAACTCTACAGAGGAGTTAGACAAAGGCACTGGGGAAAATGGGTTGCTGAGATCCGTTTACCCAAGAACCGGACCCGACTCTGGCTTGGAACTTATAACACAGCTGAAGAAGCAGCGATGGCTTATGATCAAGCTGCTTACAAGCTCCGAGGAGAATTAGCTAGGCTTAACTTCCCACAGATTAGGCACGAGTATGGGTACGGTGGTGGTGATAGAAGCTTGAAGCCTCTTCATCCCTCTGTTCAGGCAAAGCTCGAGGCGATTTGTCAGAGCTTGAGAAAAACAGAGGATGATGATCTCCCCTGTTCTGAAACAGAGCTTTTCCCGCCAAAAACAGAGTATCAAGAAAGTGAATTTGGGCTCTTCAGAGCTGATGAAAATTCTCTTTCCTATGAGTCTCAGGTGGGATCTTCGTCGCCGGATTCTGGAATTACTAATGCTTTCTTGGAGTTTTCGGATTTAGGGTTTGATGACACTGGGAGTTTCGTGCTGGAGAAGTTTCCTTCTGTGGAGATTGATTGGGATGCGATTAGCAAATTGTCTGAATCTTAGGAGTCTGTCTTTGACTCAGTGTCTAATGATGTCTCATATTAGCTAGTTAGTTAATCTCTGCAACTAAATTTTTACAGTTGTAGCTAGAGACTTGCTTAATTAAGGCTTTGTTATCTATGTTGTTCTTCCATGTGATTGGTCTGGCTGGTTTATGTTTTTTTTTTCAGAAACCTTGTCATTGGCCAATCAGAGAATTTAGTGTGTAGTCTCTTTTCTATTGAATGTAAATTATTAGTCTTTTCTTTACGATTTTATGTTCATTTTGTTCCTTTTTCTATTTCTTCTAATGAATTCTCATTATCAAATATGAATGGCTAGTTTTTGTCCTGGCGATTATTTTAAATTTCATGTTGTGTTTGTGTCCAGGGTCTGTTGAGGAAGGCAGAGGACCAGAGAGGGGGGTCCCTAATTGACATATGGGAAACACATATATACCACACAAGTTTAGAATACAACAAATGTGGCAAAGATTAATAATTATGTCTATCACTAATTTTAAAAGTCTATATGTTGTCAGTATAGTAGTATTATTAACATATACAGGAAAAATTAAAAGAGGAGCCTTATCCAACATTGTGATTCTTTTCTTTCAGCACATAAAGACAGTGTTCATAAGGCCAAAAATAAATTGACATAGATGTCTTGTGAACTTTTGAAATTTTATAACTTATTAATATTTGTTTATACTGGCATGTACTTTGAATAAACTAATGCTGCATTGTCATATTTCTATTACTTTTTTAATCATCTGATTGTTATTAAAAACAAAAGAGAAAACCTCAAAGATCCAAACAACTTAACTACATCAAGAGGCCAAAGGCTCAAGACGAAAACCCTATAAGAAAGAGATATGATCGACGAATCGATCAAGTTGCCATGTATCTAGACACAAGGTTAACTGACATGAAGCGAGTGACACATCGCCCACCACGACAACACCTTCATCCACCAATATATGAGGTCTTTACTGGAAGTCCAAAACCGTCAGAAACCAAACAACTGATGAAATAACCGCTTAGAAACAGAACCAGTCGGCCTGAGATTTGGAGACCGTAGGCAATCTAGTAAAGATTTTAATAAAAAAAAATTATAAATTTGAAAATCTGTGTATTTAATTTTTCTAAAAAAATTAAGAGTTTGAGGCGAATTTCTTATTTAATTTTTCAAATCCAAAAGGCCAAAATCATTGTTAATAGATCCAAAAATCAACACTTTCAAGAAGATAATCATTTGTATGTGTTTGATCTTACAAATGATGTAAACAAAGCCACCAAATGTCAAAGCAATCGCAAAAGTCCTAACCAACAATCAAAACATCGCATCATTCTTCTTTTGAAACATTTAACTACCTATATTTAGTTAGAACTATTATAGGCCTTTTGAGCATGTTATTAACACACAAGGCAAAATTTGAGATAACTGGGCCGGAATGTGGACTGATATAATACTAATATATTCTTCAAATATGGCCCCAAAATAATTGGACTTGGCACTTAACGGGTTAGGTGTGGCGCCTCTCTGATTTAAAGTCCGAGTTAACTCTGATTTAATTCGTAAAACCATGCCCGATAAGGTTTCAGAAAGAAAAGAAAATTGTTAAAAAACATCATGGAGTAGTTCCAAAAAAAAAAAAATCATCGGCCCATAGGTGTATGAAAGTTAAAATTTGACAATTGCCATCGCATGCCAAATATGTACCTATATACAGTTTAAGCCCCTTTTGACCAAAAACTCTATAACCCCTATAAATTAATATATTTTTTAAAAAAATAAATTAATATTTCATAAACTAATAAAAAATAAATATTAGATCATATATAATCTTTTTATAAACTGATCTCTCTCCAAACTAATAAAATATCATAATCGATCTCAGTGTTATTAATCAATATAAAATTTACAATTTAATTGTTTATACAGAAAAAATGCATATGAATATTAATTAAAAGCTATTTTAAAATTAAATGGGAGGAAGGGACTGGGAAAAAAAAGCACTGGGAGGAAGGATTGATCACCTGGTTTGGAACAAGAGTTTCAAACTCTTAAAGGCAATTTTGGTCTAGTTCTTAAATGTACAGATTTTTTAGAAACAGTTAGCACTTGATGTACAAGTTTGATTGAATAAAATTTTACATTCATTCAAAAAAAAATTAAATGGCCAAATTTTGATTGATAAAAAGTAATTGGCAAATTCTGTTCGATTAAAGTAATCGGAAATATATATTATACATATGTACATATATGACATGCTTGTATCCAATTGGGAGTAGATATATGATATAACTATATAAGTGTTTGTAGCGTAGATTAGACGTGTATACAGTAATATACACGTCAAACTTTAAATATCTGTGTTTATAATATATTCTGTGTTCATTATATATTCATGTGATAGAGAAGGGTACGTGATTGGTCGATTAGGGACAAAGAGATAATTATAGGATACTTCAACTTTATTTTATATAAAGAATAATATTTGTTTTCTTATATATCCAGTCATACAAGAAATTGGAGGGCTTTGGGTTAATCTCTAATGCAAGACACGTCGAAAGTGAACAACTCCAACGCGAAGCTTACTACGATCCATTTCTATTAATTCTTTACAAATATTACAATCATTCAACATGGATTCTGTTCAAATCCGTCAAGCGATTTACATGATCTCTAATGGATTGTCTTTTCACGTTGTTAGAATGGCTAAACAGATGATCATTTTCTAAAAGAAAACTAAAATAATTCCGAGATCGACATCGCTAGCTACGTGTATCCACGGTGTGGTCCGCGTGGGATGGCTAACTATATGTATTTTTAGTGTAAACTGGATTCATTATTACAGTGACATGCTTTACATGAGTTATTTTATTTGCGCGTTTAACGGTATTATGAATTCAATGTAGCATAGACATTTCACATCGCGACAATTCAACTAGATATCAATATATCATACAAGTGGAGATCACATTTTAATAATTAGAAGTGTATATATTGAATTTCATCGCATGAAAACGAGCTGCGATGATTAACATATGCATTTTAGATATGTTAAAAGGAAGATCATATCAATCCATAGCTATAGTTATCGAAAAAGTGTCGGTCCATTAAAGGTCTGAAGGCCATGGAGATATAAAGAGAAGCCACTCAAGTTGTAGATTGGCGACTCTTGGAGATGATAAAGAGTAACCTAAGACATTCTCCTTTTAACACATGTATCGATGATTTTAAAGTAAGAACGTGCTTGTTTTTTAAAGATGAATTTTCTGCACTACATATTTAGCCCCAACACTACAATTGTTCAAGAATAATTTACATAGTATGTACATTTGAAATAATGTATTTTTTCATATAGAGAGTGTAAGAATCAAATATGACATGGGAAATCAGTTATACGACTTCATTATGATCGTATATACGTACATGTTCATTTTTATCTGCCGAACCTTAGCAAATCGATCATTTCTAGATACTATAATTGAGCTATTTAGATATATATATACATATATATATATAGTAATTTAAAAACTAATATATAGCTTCTGCTTTATTACTTTATGAATAGTGGAAAAGGCCTCAATGATTGGGGCATTTTGGCCTAAGATTATATCATTACAATAATATCAGAAGTTCAGAACCCAAAATCTTAGTTTAATAGTTGTAAACAGTATCTATGTGATCTATAATATTCTTCATATCACATACTAATTACAATGTTTATTGCATAGGTTCACATAATGTAGGCGTGGATCAACTCTACAAAATAAATTAAACGATAAAGAAATTAAACGATTTAAAATGTTTTACTGGTTAGTTGGGATGACAGGTAAAATTAACTAGAATTTGGTATCTAGAATGAAAATATAGAGCAACTTGTTATTAAAGAAACGAGAGCAACTTGATGGAATAGTGAAATATATATTGACAAAAAGAATCGTTGCCTTTTCTCCTTTCATAGGCAACGTCCATATACTGATCTGTTAATATTCTCAAATTAAAGGCTATCAACTTTTTATTTTCTTTTGAAATTTAACAAAACCTAGCGTACAGATAGATTATCATAAATTTCATCACAACTATATATTTGGTTTTAGTTTTATGGAAGAAAAGTAATAACCGGACGGAAAGCAGGTAAATGATGACTTGGCAGGACCTGTGATGTGAACCCATGGACTGTCCCATGTGGCGAATTTTATCGAGGTTGCACTCTTAGGACCCACCAATCACGAGTTACGCCGAAAAGTTTGGAGAAGCGGTTGCCATTAACAGTTTAGTCAAAGCCATTGACTCAATTGTCAAAGATTTTTTTCTCTCACATTTTTTCTCTCATTTTGTTTTTGTTTTTTATATTGCCATAAAGAAAAAATGTAATATTTTTGATATTAGGATTTTTATCATGTTTTCTCTAACGGGGTTATAATTATTCTATGCTTTTTTCATAAAGTATACAGTACTCGAATTTACTCGTTTGGTGGTTTACAATAAGAGCTTGTCGCATCCAAAATGTCATGTAATATAATTATATGGTCAAACACTATAGTATAAAAATGTCTGATGCCTACGCGCGAGATTATGCTTGGTTTTCTTAAAAGTGCTAACTTATTGAGAAAGGGATCGATAATAAATGTGGATGATGTCAAATTGTGAAACTTACTTGTTACATACTTGCATATGGAAAATTAACTGTTATTAGATTGACTTAATTTTTTGTTATAACAAAATACAAATGATTATGAATCATATGATTATCAAGTTTATGTAACATACATTTATATTAACATAATATCATTTAAATTAGACTATATACCATTAATTTGATTTGAAAAATTAAGAAATATGTATTATACTTAAATTTATAAAGTAAAACATTCTTAGAATTTCAATTTGACAAAATCCTTAAAATATATTTTACATGTGTTTTGTTATTATTTAAAAAATACTTTAAAAAAATATTTAAACTATGTATAAAATATTTCGTTATGTGTATGGCGCGAATTATTAGCTAGTAAATTTATAATCTTGTTCCATAATTTTCTTTGGTCAAGCGTAGTTAATTAGCCCATCATACCACTTAAATATCATTCGATGAGGTAATTAAAGATTCGATAAGAGAGGATTAACATAACTGGGGAAATTTTTTTTTTTTTTTTTTTTTGTAACTCAACTGGGGAAATTATTTGCATGTGTACTATTGTGCCTCGTAGGGATCCCCATGTTTGGTAGAGAGACACTCTCGATTCGTTACATGTGATGTGTCGGTCCGGAATTCTGTTTTTGAAAATGCCATGCAATTAGACGCATGTATTACCATCATGCAATTAACACACACGAACTCACGTAGAAATATTTGTAACATTTTTTTTGTAACTGTAAATATTTGTAACATGCGAGTTACGTATACATATCATTATTTAATTTGTAGAAAATATTTTTAAATAGCAGCAAGTCATGTTTAATGAAAAAGAATTAGACGTAAAAATCTCAATTTTTTACTAAAGATAAAAAACAAATATATGTTTCCTATTTGGATTTAAATTTTAGCGACCAAGGCCTAGAGTTTAAAATTTAGGAGGTAGAATTTTCCAAAAAAAAGGAATTTAGGAGGTGTACATAGAATTAGAGTTTAGAAGTTAAAGAATTTATTTTTAGTTAATTTGTAGTATTTTGAATTTTGTTTTATCATTGTATGATATTTTGGATTTTTTTCAAACACTAATTTGGAGATTTGCATAATTTTTATACTAGTTTCAGGTTTGCTCAAGTTGGTATCAATAAGTAATGCGACGAAAAAAAAACTTTTTATGCATTGTATATAACTAGCCAAGCAGATAAACTTGTTCCTGCATTGTGAATATGCACAACGTGTCTGGTCTGGCAACATGTGGAAGCAGGAGTTCAATCCCTTGGATATACCATCTTTTGCGACGGCATTTTTGACTACAGCTCCCTTTGATAATCTCCCACCTCTTGGCGTTAAGGCAACACTCTTCTCTTGGATTTGTTGGGGAATATGGACAGCTAGGAACAATAGGATCTTTGAAAACAGAGTTTTCAGTCCTGAGGATGTTATATCCAAAGCGGTGACTAGCGTACGAGAGTGGAGCTTAGCTCAGCCACAGACTCCAATGCTTCAAACGAGGACTACTATGCAAGTTCCCCTGCACCAACGAACAGACGCAGCTTTCTCTTGCCATACGGACGCAGCTTGGATGGCGACGACGAACAGAGCAGGATGCGGCTGGTGTGTTTTGAACGCCGATGGCACCACTCTCCTACAGGGTTCTCGAGTCTTTGAACACGTCTCCTCGGCGCTCATAGCAGAAGCTCTCGCTATACGGTCAGCCCTCTTCCAAGCTTCAGCAGCTGGATTTTCTAAAATCTGTATAAAATCAGATTGTCAGGCACTTATCACTGCCATCTCCTCGAAGTATCACTCGACTGACCTCTACGGAATCATTTGAGACATTGAGGCTCTATCTTCTAGTTTCTTGTGTATTTCTTTTGTTTTCATCTCGCGCAACTTGAACTGTATGGCAGACTCTTTGGCCAAATCGGCTCTGCACTCTTTTAACCCCAACTAGTTTGATTGGGAGTTTTTATAATATTTGGTGTTCAAAAAAAAAAAAAAAAAAATTTGATTGAAATTTAGGCGTTATTACTTTTGGAGTGATCATTTATGTTTTATGGACCTGTCAAACTAATATCAAAATGTGATATCAGTTGTTTTTATGCATGTTAGACGTTTGAACTTTTCATGTTATCTATCCTAAATATGCTAATTAAAAGTTCTAAGCAAATGTAAACCGAACTATTTGAAAAGAGAGGCCACGAGAATAATATTAGACTCGTTTAGTCCCACAATCATGTTTTTCATGAGGTTTCCTTCTCCTAGAAGTTACTAAGAACCCTATTCAGATTCTTCAAATTTTCATAATTAAATCCAGATATATATGCATACGCCCGGGGGCAGGCAGATTTTAAATATATCAATGAAATGTTCGATCAACTTGGATGGTTAATAGATTTTTAATTTTCGTATACCATCCATAATCTATTCTGCAAATCATTCTTGGATAATTTATTGGATCGAAACTTACGACGGAATAAACCCGAATATATGCTTTGCACACAAACTGTGATTCGAACTCTTGAGGAATCTCTATTAGTGATAACTGCTTACCCACGTGGTATTTAAAAAAAATTCAACATCTATATAGTCTATAGACTATAGCTATTAGCTAGCAGAAACTATTAATGGAGATGTTCGATGCAACTACGAGACACTTGTCATTTTATAAAATTACAAATTAGCGGTATGATTGGCTAATGCACCACTAAAGTCTTTAATCGTAAATCGTAACCGTTAAAATAATGCGCTAACGTGATTATTTTGTTTAATAAAAAAATCTTCAACTCATTTTGAAAATTTTTAATTGCGGAGCAATGTAATAGAATACGGGGTTTCTTTTTTAATCGTACTCCTAATTAGATAATAAATATTGTTGCCTAATATTTATTTTAATATTTTCAAAACAAGGGATGCAACACATTTATAATAAGGCGACTTTAAAAGAAAACATAGAACGGTCGATATCACCATAGTTTCCAAGATAGCTAGCTCAAGGGGTTAAGATATGCGTAGATGTATTTACTTCACAAATATCTCACTGCAGGAAAATATTTTGTATGAACGCATTTTTATTGGAATCAAGGAGTAAACCTTTTGAAACTATGGGTACTAAAGAATTAGACTAATTAACAATATTATATTTTGAGCAGGATTTTGTGGTTTAATGGTACTGGACGGGTTATGGAAGCAAACACATTCTGAATTCAATATTTTTGTTACGAAAACTAAGTCACATTGTTCTACTTACCATAATTACGGATCCGTCCGTATGAATATTCGGAAGAAAATCAGTCGTGGACCGTACCTTTCACCCGGTCATGGGCTATGTTTTCCACGCAAAAATTAGATTTGTGTCTTTAATAAATTTAAATTTAACTTTTTCTACAAGAATAATATAATATTTCTATGTTAGTGTATAGTATACCCATATTCACTCATTATTAGTTAGAACTCGTGATTTATTGAAAAAGCAAGTAAACTAAGAAAACAATTAACCAGAAGACTAGCATATGTTGAAAGTCTATGTATCTTGTAACTTTCATAAACCCCCAAAAAACTACAATTTTACAGTTTAATGCACAATATTATTTTGTTAATATTGCAATACAAAAATAGAAGAAACTGAGAATATGGTGCTAGACTGCTAGTGATGGAAGGGGACCACGTAGCGGTTGCTTGGAACGCTGCAACGCGAAGTTAACTTAACGATCGGTGAGAGCGGGAAAGCCGCTTTGTAGGCCCCACAGTCAAATGGGTTCCAGCGTTCAGACAAACCGCAATATCTGGTTTTCCTTTTTCTTTTTTTAGTTAAGTGAAAATATTGCCCAAACATTAAAGTTTATGTTTTATTTTCCTACAATAATTTGCAACTATAAATTCAGACCATACCACACTTGAGCCTCTGTCTCTCTCAAGCCCACAAACAAAATTACATTCTCACAACTCAAATCTCTTTCTCTTTCGGCTCAAATTTGCAAGAAAAAAAAAGACCATGGGTAAGTTGTTGAGTTTGTTAAATAATACATAAACATACTTCAATGTATTTCACTTGTCCTCATCTGTTCTCTCTGTTACTTTCAGTAAGGTTCGTTGAAGAAAACACAAAACATATGGAAAAAGAAACAGGAAACATATCAAACACGGATGTAACAACGGTGAAGAAGAAAGCTCTTCAAGATCTTAATATCAACAATGGAGTCAATTCATGGGTTGATTCTATGAGAGCTTGTTCTCCTACTCATCTCAAATCTTTGATGAAACGAAGCTCTTGGCTCGTACGTATATCTTTCAATGATCATCAAACTTTTATATCTGCTTATCTACTCTCTTATAATAAATGAGGGTTATATAATTTTTGCAGACAGAGCATCCATCAGCTTTAGATATGTTCGGAGAGATTCTTCATGTTTCTGAAGGAAAACAAATCGTTATGTTCTTGGATTACGATGGCACTTTATCCCCCATTGTTGATGATCCAGATCGAGCTTTCATGTCTAAGAAGGTTCATTTCTAAAACCTATATAAATATGAACACTAAAATCTAATTTTTCAAAAGGAAAATATGTTTTACTTATTCTCTTTTTGGGTCTGATTTTTAGATGAGAAGTACACTAAGGAAACTAGCAATTTGTTTTCCGACTGCCATAGTTAGTGGGAGGTGCAGAGAAAAGGTACTTTCAATTATAAAGTAACGCTATTAATTTATTTATTTTGTAACACAGTAACCGCGATTAATTACTAGTCATGATTAAATACCTGAATCTAATTACAGCAATGACAAATTGACAATTTTCAGGTTTATAATTTCGTGAAATTGACTGAGTTGTACTATGCTGGAAGTCATGGCATGGACATCAAGGGACCAGCGCAAGGGTCCAAGTATAAGGAGGTAAGGTTTTTATTATGAATTATTAACGATGTAAATAATGTCTTTTTATATATTTCTCATTTTCAAATTTTATTATGAATTTTTTTTTTTGCTAACACTGTTATTATGAAAATTACAGGATAAATCTCTTCTTTGCCAACCAGCTACAGAGTTCCTCCCCATGATCGACGAGGTCATATTCGCCTTCAAGATTTAGTCTCATATAAATAATTTAAAAAACTACTTTACTTACATTATTTAAAATGTTTTTGTTAAATAATTTAAAAAACTACTTTACTTACATTATTTAAAATGTTTTTGTGCAGGTTTATCAAAAATTAGTGGAGAAAACAAAAGTAACTCCTGGAGCCAACGTTGAGAACAATAAGTTTTGCGCCTCTGTTCACTTCCGACGCGTAGATGAGAAAGTACGATAATATTCTATTTAATATTCCATTATTAGTGGAAAAAAATGAAGCGATCAATTAACTATTTATATATCGACAGAACTGGAGTGATCTGGCTAATCAAGTTCGATCAGTAATTAAGGAATACCCTCAACTCCGTATTACTCAAGGAAGAAAAGTAAGATATTACTACTATTTACTTAATGGGTTTATGTTTAATTTCTTAATTAATGGGTTTATGTTTTCTTACAACCGTTCAGGTTTTGGAGATTCGTCCTATCATTAAGTGGGATAAAGGCAAAGCACTAGAGTTTTTGTTAGAGTCACTTGGTAAAATCTTCACCACTAATTAATTATGACTAACATGAGTAATGTTGAGATCAATATTATTAATTAAAATTAATACTGGCTTGCGTAGGATATGCTAATTGTACTGACGTTTTCCCCATTTACATCGGCGATGATCGCACAGACGAAGATGCGTTTAAGGTATATATAAATAGAACATCGTAATTTTTTTAATCAACTTCATCGTAATTACTGTAATATTCAAAATTAAATAGTTATTGTTCTTTTTCCCAAGAAAATGTTATTTTTAACAATGTATATAAATTTGATTCAACTGATGTTATAGGTATTAAGAGACAAAAGACAAGGTCTTGGCATTCTTGTATCCAAATTTCAGAAGGAGACTAACGCGTCGTATTCTCTGCAAGAGCCTCATGAGGTATTATAGAAGTTTATAGTTCGATCTAAGTTATTAAGTTCCTATTGAATAATTTACAGTTCCTTAAACTGTTCTTTATTGTGCATATTTTTTTACTGATCACGTACACCATTTTTAAATTATTCACAGGTTATGGGTTTCTTGCAACGTTTAGTGGAATGGAAACAACTGATATCTGGCGCATGATGGGAGCTATAAGTACATTATAAGGATCTTTTTTTAATAACTTGTTAATCTAGTTTTTTCCTTATCTCATTGTTCTCACCGCATCTTTGACAAACAAAGAAAAAAGTGTATTCAACGCGTATGTAAAAAATCTTAATAGTAATTGTTGCCAATTCTCAAAAGAACATAGTTTATATAGTTGCGATTAGTTTTGTAATTTAATTTGCACAGGTATATAAATACTTGACATATATGATCTAAATATTATCATGATTCTAAAAATGAAATGAACCTATTATGGTATAAGTAACTCTTTCATTTCATTTCAAACTAAAACAGTTAAATTTATATTTCTGTTTTTAATGAGGTTTTTTGGATTTTAAATTCAAAATAATGACAATTGATCAAAGTAAACAAATTCTAGCAGATATTGATGCAATTAGCACGGTTCAGTTCAGGGTTGGAAGTTTGATAATGGTCAATCAGATTTATTACTAACTTATTTTCTTTTTTGAATGAATATTACTAACTTATTTTAAATCAAAATTTTGAGTTGTGTGTTTTATATACTTTAATAAATCATGATTTCCATTTAATATATAAAAGTATTAAACTAATATATTTGAAATAAATAAAATTGGTTTATATTATATTGCCAAATTAGCTATTTTGACTGTATAATTTTTTTGGCAGTGAGATACTTCTTAATTTTTACAGTAGTTTATCGACTACTACTTTATTTTTGTTTTCATTTTTAGTAGGTTATAATTGACTGCCATTTTAAAGTTCTTAACCATGTTTTGGGAGTTATTGTTCAGGTTTAATTTTATGTTTTGCATATTTTATTTTACAAAAAATGACAAATCTTTGTAAAAATGATTAAATCACACATCACCGCCTTTTATTTGTTTCCATTTCTCTGTTAATTATATATATATATATATATATTAGTAATTTTTAAAACTAAACTTCATATGCAGTAGTTTTTACAAAATATTAATTATTAAAAATATTTAAAAACCGTTTGCTATTTATTTAATTCCTTCATTCATAGTTATTTGTTAGTAAATTTTTGATACTTTCCAAAAAAAATAGAATCTAGACAATCTAGTGTTAATATTTGAATTGTTATAGGGTCATCATCCCATGTGGTCAATTCAATATTTTGACTCACATAGAAGATGCATATAGGACTTCAATATTTTCCTTAAACAAAAAACAACTAGCTCTAATTAAATAACATGATCAAAGGACCAACTTGATTGACTTCTTATATCGTAGACGAGGATCTGATTATAAGTGTGTTTGTAGTCATGAGATATTAGGAAGAAAGGTTTGTTAATAAATATAGGTAATTAGATAAATAATTATCGTTATTTAGGCTTCGATAATTAAGGTTTTGTCTTACGTTATTGGCTGTCAACTTTAGAACAAACCATTAGTGATACTACACCCATTTCTCCCGACATGCCACATGAAAATCGTTGTGAGATTTGGTGGCGTATTAATTTATAGCTTTAACCTGTGGGCTTTAAACTATACTCTATTAACTAGTTTAAATGTTAATGCTCCAAAATTGATATCGCAGTAATATTTTAATCTCTATGAAGTGCGTATATATTTTTAACAACCCTAAGTTCTTAGGTCGTCTCCTATGCTACAAAAAAAATAACTATCTTAAGCCAATTGGGTCGTGAAATGTGAAGCTTGTCTGAGATTTTCAATCACACCATTGACACGTGTTACCACTAAATTTAACTAATGTATTTTTTATTCAAATTATTCAACGAACCTCAGAGTATTTAACCTATATCCACTATACAAACCCTAATTTGCTTTTATTAATAAGGGAAGCAGCTCTAGATCCAAATATTTCATAGAATCATATGTGCCTCATAAATAATAATGCGTCTGAGAATTGAATCGTTCGGCAATATTCTGTAAATATAAATACATATTTACGATAAGTTTCGAACTATCCCAACTATTTTACCAAATAATTAGCATTTAGCAAGGAAATCCCATCATCATCATCATCATCATCATCATCATCATCATCATCATCATCATGACATCATGTTACGTTTAATTAATAAATAATGGCATTTAAAAATTAAAAATTCTATCATGTGCATATTTATTTGCCAAACCTCACAAAATACTTTTTCTATTTTGAGATTCTACCATCTACAGTTTTTGGCAAAAACTCTTGAATACATCTCAATTGGCGTTTGGCCGAATGTAGTATGTACGCATCCGGTTGATGAATTGGAATTAATAAATATATTCTTTTGTTTAAAAAAATTCACACTGAATAGAAATTATATTTTTTTTAATTGACTGCTAAATTTATTTATCAACAAAATAGCTACTTATAAGGTCGCAAGTACATGTATCATATTCTTTTTAAAAATGGTTACTCATAAAATTAAAATTTAGAGAACAAAATTACTTATTTGTAGAATTTAAAATATGAAAGAGGCAGCATGCAAAACTGAAGGACAAGCTTTGAGACTTTGATCTTATATTATAAAAGTCCACTATGATTAAATCAAGCCAAATTTAATATATGTACTATATCATTATTATTATTTTGGCTTAAACACCTTTTCCATCGGTTTAGGCATTTCAACTAAGAAAAAAGCATAGGTTAACAATGCATGACTCCAAACAATATCGTAAACCTTGTTGGGAAAGAAAAAAAGTTAGTAGAGAAGAGTTGGAATCCACCAGAAAAGGTGAGATAGATTCTCTATAATTTCACCTTTTTAACTTTAATTTCTCCAACTGTGTCTTTGAAGAATAAATATCTCAGGCTCCAATTATTGACTGACTAAAATTCATAATCCTAGAAGCACAATAATAGTAGAATTCGACCAATTATTGTTCCCCGTTATTTTCTAAGTTCGTAGACCTTTCTTTTACTCATATGTCAATCTTAAAACATTCATTCTTTCAAGAAAGTATTGAACTAGTATAAAAAAAGAGAATAAGTATTACAAATAAGTAATAGTGCATGTGTTCTATGAAGTTTGATATCAAGTGAATGCAAACGTATTCAAGCTAACGTGCTTCACTTTCACATACAATAAATTGGATTTTTTTTTGGGATAAATCTGGGGTATAAGACGGGCTGCGGCCAAACCGGCTAGTATATAAGGTCTGTCCACTATAGATAGAAATAGAAAGATTCGGTTGTTAGTCATGGAATTTTTTCGAACTAGATCGTTTAGCTCATCAAAATTTGCTTAACACTAGACCATGTGGTTTATCAATTAGAATTTTTGGATATCACTTTCCTTTTATCAAAATGTTTAGCACTTTAACACAGAAAAAACATTAAATTATTAAGAAACGTGTCCAATAATTGATTTTTCTTCAAATTATTTTACTTATGTGTATATATCTCTTTCTATATATATACTCCACAAATCATATTTATTGTTAAATGTAACAATAATATTTCAATAGTTTAATGAAATTAGGTGTTCTAACGGCACATGCGGGAACAATAATTTTATAGATACTTTTTTGTAACAATTTTACAGATACTTATATATACATTATATGTATAAGATCATCATCATAGTTATTTATTTTATGCTCTTTGTCATTTTTCTCCAATTTTTATTTTATTTTATTTTTCTGTTTCATTTCCGTATTCTTAAACATCACAAAAAATCTATAAAACTAAGAAAATGATAATATATCAAGCATACAATAAATAAAGTAAAAAAATTTAAACCTTCATCATTTTAACCATTGTTATTTCTGTAAGAGTATGATTGTTTGCAATTTTTTTATTAGTTTTTGACTTTTGTTTTTCCAAAAGCTTTTTGCATCCTATCATGATTTTGAAAAAAAAAATAGATTCCCTAAAATGTAGGAAAACTAGTTTTGTAAATAACTGTATTTTTAACATAAAAACCAAAAGTCAAGTTTTTATGGTTTCTTCTTTATCTAAGGTGATTTTTCATTTAAGAAAAAATATTTTTATTATATTTATGTATTAATATAAAATAAGAATGATAATTTCAATAGAAAAATGTTTACTAAGAATAATATGCTTACCATTGGTACAATTTATGAAATTCGTGATACATTCTTTTAATAGTTTTAACTTTATTTTGATAACAAGAAATTAACTTCTATGTTAAAATATCAAAACAAAAATCATTAATCAAATTTTTGGAAAAGCCAAAAAGAAAAAAGAAAAAACAATTCAGAACTCAAAATATATTTAAAATATTATATACAGTTTATCAAAACTTATAAAATATATTTAAATTTTATTTAGTATGTTTAAATAAGAAAATAACAATCAATTCCATATTGTTTAATATGTGTGGAAGTGAATAGTATTTAAAAATCTAACTATTGAAATTTTTGTTTATAATATTTGCATTATAGAAGGTTTTTAAATATAAATAATTTTTATCTTGATTAGTTTTTTATTATATATTGTCTTTTTACTGCATTAATTATGTATTGTCATATATATATATATATATGAATTTTGGTTTATCTGTTTAGTTTGCATTTTTTTAAATGGTTTTATTTAATAAATAAATGTAAGTGAAGTGGTAGTATCTTGTATTATTTGTTTTTTCATAGCAAATAATATATTATTTTTAATTTTTTATTTCATGTTCAAAAATAATATAACATAGTAAAATTAAAAACTAAAAAATCATCATTCAAGTTTTTTAGAAACCCAAACTACAACAAATCAAAAAAGTAAAATAAATATTTCATTAATTTTAAAAGAAAAACCAAAAGTTAAAAACTAAAATCAGCATTCATGTTTTTCCAACACCTAAAAACTACTTCAAAGTCCAAAACCAAAAATTAAAAATCAAAATCTAAAAACTAAAAACCAAAAGCCAAAAATCTAAAACTAAAAACTAAAAACTATCTAAAAACTCATCACCCAGGTTATTTTTTCGTAACCATCAATATGTATGAAACTAAATAAGAACTTCAAAGTACACAACTAAAATAAAAGCAATGTAAATAATAAAAGTTGGTGACAATTTAGAAGAAATTTTAAAAGAGAGAAATTGAGATAATAATATTTCTTATTATTTAAATTTACTTGTAAAACAAAAATAGATGACGATCATCATTAGATAATATCAAACACCATTGCTATCATACATAGTTCCCTTTTTTACAATGATTTTTTATCATAATGAATTCATTAAATCAACTACATAAAAATATATATAATAATTTATTAAAAGTATCAATGACAGTAACCGTTCTAATTTTAACGTGAGAGTTCATAAGAAAATTTTCATTTTGCAAAAAATAGTATAGATATATTTAAAGAAATATACGTAAAGAAGAAACACGTATGAAATTTTTTAAATTTATAATATGTAAAACAATAAGCAACTAATCAAAACAAGAAAAATCAGATAAATGAAGCCCTTCAATTAATTAATCCAACCAGCAAGACTTGCGTACTATGTATTATATAATACCTCTCATTGGATGTATCTACAATGTAAAAGAAGTTATATATTATAGTTGTTCATTAGAAATCCCAAGAACAGTTCACATGACCAAGATTCCTTTTTT
The DNA here is from genome assembly GCF_000801105.2 of Raphanus sativus. Classification (NCBI taxonomy): domain Eukaryota; kingdom Viridiplantae; phylum Streptophyta; class Magnoliopsida; order Brassicales; family Brassicaceae; genus Raphanus; species Raphanus sativus. The sequence goes on along the minus strand of NC_079518.1, from coordinate 7,020,275 downwards.
CTGGAATCATCTTTGATCATCTTGAGGTGTTCTTATGAATGACTTTCTAACACGTGTTCTCTGAATGATGTGTTCATACGCATACCACAACTTATATATATATATATATGTCTATATATGTATATGAGAAGTTCCAAACTCTTTGGCAGCATGTGGAAGCATGTGACTCAGATGCCCTCATTATAGGGAGCAGAACTTATGTGTCAACATTTTACTTGGACAATCTTCTCTAACTTGTGTTATAATTATTTTTTACAAAGTCCAAATGATTTAGTGAATGACTAATGGGCTTTAAACTAAACAAATCAAGGGAAATAAGAAAGTAATACTTTTATAAGGGAATACGGTTAAAGAAAGTACAAAAAACAATAAAAAGAAATAGAAATAAGAGATGGCAAGAACCTTGCGTTCCAACGAGACCATGTGGAATTGTAGGAGAAAAAGTTTGTATTGTTCTTTTAAATTTCCGGATTTTAACTGGTATCACCAACCACTAGTCTCCAAATGGGATTAGAAATTTTGATCATCAGTAAAATAATATGAAGAACAAAACATGTCGAGTGGCCACTAATTTTTTCTTTTAATTGATTTTCGATTAAGATGAGCATGAGTCTGTGGATTTTGTACCACACAAGATGTTTCTAGGTGATTATCATATGATTTTTTTTTTTCGTATAGACACGTTAGCCGGTGGCTCGAAGTAGTTCCACTGCCCAACTATTATTTTTTTATAAACAATAGGTGTTTGACACTGCTCAGTGTTGATCATTTAGTTCCTTAGGTGAACAGAAGTAAATAGAAGAACATCGAAACTTGGATTTGCACTCTCAGTAAGTGGGCTGACATTTGTTGGACCTTCACTTACCGGGTTTTTGTGTACAAATAATTAAATAGCTGGGATTGGATTATCTTAGACATACAAATTTGGATTTGGGAAATAAATGTAAGATATAAATCTATCATATTAAAATAGAAGTACACATATAGAATATCTTTTAGTTTTCAGTGTTATTTACAATTACATGCCACTGAGAATTAAATTAAATTTCCTATTTTAATGCTTGTCTTTTTCAATTATATTAATGTGTTTTTTTTGTTTCCTATTTTAATGCTTGTCTTTTCAGTTAGATTAATGTGTTTTTTTCTTTCCTATTTTAATGTTTGTCGTTTTAGTTAGATTAATGTGTTAGATTAATGTATTTTTTGTCAACTTAAAATTGTCTAAACTATTTAAAAATAGTAAAAATAGTAAAAAGTAAACATATAAAGTAGATAAACAATAATCAAACACCAAAAAATATTTAAAATATATATTTATTCTCCATCCAGATATTGAAGTTCAACCTGTTTTTTAATTTTTAATTTAGGTATTTTGGCTTACATTACTCAAATTTATATGTTTTGAGAAATTTAAAGTATATATAAATTTTGAAAATTTTAAAATAATTCAAACAGGTTATCCGTATTCGAACAGAACCCGCAAATACCCGAATCAAACCGAAACCAAAATTTATAAATATTTGAATGTTGCTGAAATGTTTAAATTCGGTAATCTCTAACTCAAATAAATTTTAACCGAATCAGTGGGTATCCAAATACACATCCATAACGTAGTCAATGTAAAACGATCAAGTATTACAAATACATCATTTAGTATAAATAAATAAAAAATAAAACAGAAAATTAATATCCGTGCGGTCGCACGGATCCAGATCTAGTTATTATTAAAACTATTCATACTCTAGTATGATTAAAGACAAAGAAGAACTAAACTACCAATTGTTTGACACTGATCAGTGTAAATGCCAATTTGCCTCGCCTGTTGATATTCATTATCTAGTTCTGTCTATCAATACTATTAAAATAGGAGCAATATTTATCGACTATATTTTGGACTACAAAAAAAAGTTATAACAGTCCAACTAAAATAAATACATTAATTATTATCACATAATGTTTTTTAATCTAACAAGTATTTATTAATAATGAGATATTATTCGATATGCAACCAATTCCTACATACGTGCAAAAAAAAATCGGTTTGATTAAATATTTATATAAGAAATGTTTTATAATCTAAAAACCTTTGAAAAAATACTTAACTTTTTTTTTGTTTTTATTATCATTCCACATACATAATATATTTAAAACAAGTTTAAAACAATTTTAAACAAGTTAAGAGTTATGATATAAAATAAAAACATATCAAGACTTAAAATATATGTGTATTTAAATGTATAATGTGAATACTAAAGATAAATTTTATTCCAAATAAACCAAAAGTAATATATAAATTGTAATAAATTATAACAAAATAAAATAATTTTAAATCACATCAACTAATTTTGTTAATATATTTATAATCCACATGATCATTTTGATCTTTTTATTTTTGAAAAATAATTATTTGTAACTTTGAATTAGTTATATTTAACTTAATTAATATTAAATATACATCATGCCTAAAAATAAGGAGCTAACTAACTAATTTATTATTTTTAAACTAATGAATATAATTTAACTAATACGAAATTTATAATAAATTAATTATATTTTAATTATTAATGTGATAAATAATGATATATATCTATTAATTTGTATATATACAGCTATATATTAATCGAAATGCAAAAAAAACATTTTTTTCAAAACCCTCACTAAATATATAAAAATATAATTCATATATTTAGAGTATTAAAATTAGATATACATATACACACACACATATATATATATATATATATATATATATATATATATATATAGTAATAGTTTGATACTATTAATAATTAGTATACAATAAAATATGCTATTATTGATATTTTTGCGAACATAGTTTTACGGTTATTCAAACACATGCAATATATTTATCAAATATTAATTAATTCAACAAGTATATTAACACAATTATATCATAAAACACTACATTAAAACATAAATTGATGCAAGATAGTATGTGTCAATAGTTTAATTAGTTGTAAAATATAATTATATATATATATAAGAAATATATAAATAAAAATTAATATATAATACAAATATAAATCAAAATTAATGCGATTAATGAAATTAACTTTTAAATTTAACATAAGTCATAAACAAAACATCAAAAAATCTAATAACATGTGACTAACAAAAGTAAACTTACTAAATAAATGAAAATTATATTTACAAACATAAATCAGTAAATTGTAATAGACGTATAAAAATTGTTGATGCTCAAATATATTTATTTTTAATATGCATCTTCTCAAATATTGATCCATTACGCTTACAACAAGATGAAAATTTAGTTTGACTAAAAATAGTATTAAAATTAGAACATCACTTTCATTATATATTCATCATTCATCTAAACATTCATGAATATATATTAGAATAATCTAATTATAATAATTTAAGTCAAACCGGATTGCATATTGGGTCATCTATTAGTTCAACCGATAGTCAGATCCTGGGTATTAGCTGTTATTATGGTTTTATAAGAACTTTAAATATTTTTTTTATTAAAAACTAAACTGGATTATATATGAGACCACAAAATTTGTCGATTTAACAGCGAGTCGAGACAGATTTTAAAATACTCAATATAATGTTTCATTTATAACATCCAAATGTAGATACAATAAAAAACACAAATTTATATCAAATAAATTTAGATTGTTTCGAAAAATTATCCCGCGGTTTGAAACCGCAGGTCAAAATCTAGTTCATTAATTAAAGCGCAATCAGGATTCCCATTCGTGTTACCAATTAGAGCATGATCAACCCGCGTCTTTAGGTGGTTTTTAGGGGTGGAAAACCCACAATTTCATTAAAATCAAGGGGGAAGTCGCCAGTTAAGAGGCATTTCTGGTTGGGTTTTCGTACTATTTGCGGGCCTTATTGACACGTGGCGATCTACGATTAGTTCGTTTTTAATTTTTGAAGAAAAAAAATAATAGAAACTCATTTGGGGTTTTAGTGTTAATCATGCTTTTATGGCTTTCAATTGGTGACTACGTTGAAAAAAAAATATATGGTAAATTCTTTGTTCCTCAAAATTTAAACCAATTACATTAATTTTTTTACCAGTTACATTAATTTTTTTTGTCAAATTATTAGCAGATGGATCCCACTATTTTCTATAAATTCCTCAAAGAGGAATAAATTTATAAAAACAGATTTTCTTATGCAATTTTGATGAAGAACAAAATGAACCAAAATGCATAATTTTTACTTTTTTTTCAATTCCTCAAATGAAATTTTATTTTTCATTTTATTCGCTTTTTTCCATTCGTGATCACCAATCGAAGCCTAAATGATTTGAATATAGTCCTTTATTTAGACAACTGATTGTTTAAAGAGCTAAGTATAAAAAACAACTATACACAACCATTAGAAAAGGCATTGTCGATGGTCAAATTAACAGACTCAAAACAAAAGCATGATCACAAATATTTTATCAGACCGGTTTCACTTCACATCGCAAGAAAACATATGATCGAGGAACCGTAAGCACAACACTAGCCCACTCAACCTTTCCCCAAACTTCATCACCGTTGTTGCGCCTTTCAAGCGCAATCACCGCACACCAAATGTTCTTGTTTTGCCGACGAGGCGGCGCAAACTTTCCCCACAAGATCAACAGTTTCCCACCGTAGTTAGCTATTTCAACAAAACAACAACGACGGTTCCCATTCAGTGTAGCCAAACCCTTAACAGCTTTCCATTCATCATGCTTTACGTCATACCACAAGCAACTTTCTCGACCACATCGATACCTTACATTATCTATGTCACATTCACTTTCGATCACAAATTCTTTTGTTGGAATATCCCATTTACCTTCTTTCGGATCATAAACGCATTCCATCTCATCAGTGCACCTAACGTATATCTTTCCTAGTTTCACCTCCACTTTCTTAATCGAATACACGCGTAGCTCAGCTCCAGGGTCAGGTAACCGTTCCCATGTTTGAGTCTTTGGATCGAAAACCTCAGCCCAACACGTGGATTCGTCCGCAACGCAACCTCCCATCACATAAATTTTATCATCAAACACGCACGCAATGGCATTAGCTCTAGCCACCGTCATGCTAGGGGCTTGACGCCACGCGTAAGTACTCGTATTACGGACCCACATAACAGAGGACGGGGTAATATTGTATTTGCTGATAGCGTATAAATCTGAACCAACCGCACATGTGAACATCGGTACACGTGGAGAATAGGACGAGGGTATTGGAACCAACAAAGTATTACCACTGGAGTTCTGTTTCTTCTTCTTACCGATGTTGTTGGTTAGGGTTTGGTCAGGTTTTAACCAGAGACTAAACCACGAGGGACGGGTTTTATCCGGCAACTGAAAGCAGACGTGAAGGACGTTTTCATGTGTTCCGAGTTCCAGTCTAGCCACGTAGAGCTCCATGGATAAGAGCAAAGAGCAGAAGGACTTGCAGACTAGGGAGAGTTTTGGATAGTACGATTTCGATATTCGAGCTAGACAGTTTACAATGATTTCTTCTGGAAGAGACAACAATGATGGAGGAGATGAATTCGTTTTCTTCTTCTTTTGTTTGATATCGGAACTCATAGCGGCTGAGACTGTAACAAAAGTAAGATGACGCTTTGTAGATTATGATAAAACATGAATTAGCATATAGTGATCTTATGTGAAAAAAATACCTTTTCGCCTTATTGAGAACAAACCAGCCTCGAGATGGAGATTCTCTTTGCCTTGTTTCTGCTGTAGATTTCATTGTTAAGAAAAGAGACGATTAGGTCTTTTTATTCAACCAGCATTCACAGTGTATATATATACCTTTTGATTAACCTAATTGAAGACTGACCCCTTGACTTAATTAAAATTCTAATAGTCCTCGTTTGTAGTAGTAATAAAAATTCCCTATCTATTATTTCATCTAAGTTTTGCAATTTAGGGTTGGTGAATCTATGTGAATAAGTTGATGAAGCTCAATCTAAAAAAGATCTAGGAGCACAAAGATGAATCTATATGAATAAGTTGATGAAGCCAAGACTGTCTTCCTAAGCCGAATAAGACTGAAACCTGCCATCACGGAACTTGCTTTTTGCAATCTCTGTCGCCACTTGTTAGAGGACATCACTCAGTTTCAAAGGCAACTGATGCAAAGGACGCACATAGCAAATTGATCCTCTGTAGTAATGCTCTAAAACGTGGCTATTTAACGGGATTCATCACCGCTTGAACCAAATCATGGCAATAATAGTCAAAGTTTATAAGAAGGTTTCACACAAGGCCTTTTCTTGGGCTCTGGAAACTCATGTGACTAATCAATTGAAAAACAGATTCTTGTGATTCTTCTGGTTTCTCACCAAATAAACTCTCGTGCGCCTAGATAAAGTTTGATTATAGGTCAATAATCGACCTGTGATCCAAATTTGAAATGAACTTCTGTATGTTTGATATGTTGGAAATGAGTCTAGGATCGTTAAATATAGACACAATTTTCGACACCAATTAGCATAAAACTAATTAATAATCTACATTATTTTAGATTTAACACCAAACTTACAATCCACACAAGTGTATAGTGTCACACCAAACTATTTAATAAAAGATTAAGCAAAGCAACGCAACTTTTCATAGAGTGAACCACATCAACGTTAATAAAAGCCAATTTTGACCGTCAAAGCAAAAACATGATCACAATTGATCATACCAGCATCACTCACGACGCAAGAAAACATATGAATCGGGAAGTGAAATTAAACGAAAAAACATGAGACCACTCAACGTTTCCCGAAGTTTCAGTTATATAATTTATGTCCTACTATAACATTTTCCAATACCTTAACGTCGAAAACCTCCCCAGTTCATAGAGTTATCTGCCCCCAGCTTCCTTTTGAGGTTTTAAATCAACTAGAAAAACATTTACTCTAAATGTGTTCTTCTTCTGCTATTTTATATTCAGCACCAAACACAGAATAGAAAAGAAGGAAAAAAACAAGTGACATAGTGTCTTTTTTTTTTTGACTAAAACAAGTGACATAGTGTCACGTCAAAACTAAATAATAAAGGCTAAGCAAAGCCACCAATGATTTGAAACGATGTTTTAAGAAACAAATCTAAAAGCCATTCTCGACAACAAACAAAAAAAAAAAGATGACAATTGATCAAGTCAGTATCACTGAAGAACGCAAGAAAAAGTATGAACTGGGAACCGTAAGCACACCATTAGACCACTCGACCTTTCCCCAAACTTGACCATTCTGGCGCTTTTCAAGCGCAACCAGTGCACAACAAATAGTCTTTTCACGACGACGAGGCTGCACAAACTTGTACCAAATGATTAAGAGTTTCCCACAGTATTCAACTGCTTCAATCATACTACGATAGTTCTTATTCAATGAAGACAACCCCTTGACCTGTTTCCACACGTTACACTCTTCGTCATACCAAATGAAACTTTTCGCACGACAAGCGTAGTATATATTACGTACCATACACCTAACAGCATCCACGGGTGCTTTTGCTGTAGCGTCCCACTTACGCGTTTCCGGATCATAGACAGAGTCTTTCTCCTCGTTACTCCTAACGTAAAGCTTCCCTTGGGTAATCTGTATTTTTCTAATCACTGAAGAGAACCGAAGCTCGGCTCCAGGGTCAGGTAAAGGCTCCCATGTTCGAGTCTTTGTATCGAAAACCTCACCCCAGCTTTCCGGGGATTCATTTTCCTTGCAGCCTCCCATTACGTATATCTTCCCGTGGAGTACGCATGCAGCGGGATTCACTCGAGCTACAGTCATCTTAGGTGCGTCGTTACGCCATATTGCACTCTCTTTATTGCGGACTAACATGAATAGCGACGGGGGATAGCGTTGACTGAATGCATAGATATCTGAACCAACCGTACAGACTAACAATGGTTCTTGAGGAGCATAGGAAGACGGCACTTGCACCAATTTAGCTTTCTTCTTCTCGATATGATCAGGTTGTATCCACAGGGTGAACCATAAGGGAAGAGGGCGGTCGGGAAGCTGTATACATATAGAAAAGAGCGATTCTTGTGTTTTGTGGTGAAACCGTGCGTGGTTGAGCTCAATGGATAAGATAAGAGAGCGAAAGGTTTTGGAGACTAGGGAGAGTATAGGGTAGTAGGACTTGGATACGCGGGCTAAGCAGTTTAGAATGATCACATCTGGAAGCGACAAAAACGACGGTGGAGATGGATTCGGTTTCCTCTTTTTCCACGGTGGTTCGACTACCGCAGAGGCGGCGGCCTGAACCGAAGAGTGTAGCATTAGGGCAAAGACACGATTAGGTAAGGAACGTAAGTGTATATTAAGTACCTTTGTTTTATATAATATTGGAAACTCACCCCTTGATTTTGTTTAATATCTAGTCGATCCGGTTTAGAAAACTAAAACACAAAGAGAACCCGTTCGATATATAGTGTGTAGATTTTTTTTTTAATTTAGTTTGGTTAACTTGAGACTATTAGATTGGTTAATTATTATCATTTTTGTTAATAAAATTTCCTATCTATTATTTCATCTAAGTTTTGCAATTTAGGGTTGGTGAATCTATGTGAATAAGTTGATGAAGCTCAATCTAAAAAAGATCTACGACCACAAGATGAATCTATATGAATAAGTTGATGAAACCAAGACAGTCCTCCTAATGCCGAGTAAGACTGAAACCTGCCATCACGGAGCACGCTTTTTGCAATCTTTGTCGCCACTTTGTTAGAGGACATCAACTCGGTTTCAAAGGCAACTGATGCAAAGGACGCACATAGCAAATTCATCCTCTGAAGTAATGCTCTAAAACGTGGCCATTTAACGGGATTCATCACCGCTTGAACCAAATCATGGCAATAATAATCAAAGTTTAAAAGAAGGTTTCACACAAGGCCTTTTCTTGGGCTCTGGAAACTCATGTGACTAATCAATTGAAAAACAGATTCTTGTGATTCTTCTGGTTTCTCACCAAAGAAACTCTCGTGCGCCTAGATAAAGTTTGATTATAGGTCAATAATCGACCTGTGGTCCAAATTTGAAATGAACTTCTGTCTTCTGTATGTTTGATATGTTTGAAATGAACTTCTGTATGGTTGATATGTTTGAAATGAGTCTAAGATCGTTAAAGATAGAGACAATTTCCGACACTTATTAGCATACAATTAATATAATCTACATTATTTTAGATTTAACACCAAACTTACAATCAGCACAAATGTATAGTGTCACACCAAACTATTTAATAAAGATTAAGCAAAGCAACGCAACTTTTCATATAGTTAACCACATCAACGTTAATAAAAGCCAGTTTTGACCCTCAAAGAAAAAACATGATCACAATTGATCATACCAGCATCACTCACGACGCAAGGAAACGTATGAATCGGGAAGTGAAATTAAACGAAAGAACAACATGAGACCACTCAACGTTTCCAGAAGTTTCAATTATATAATTTATGTCCTACTACAACACCTACTATAACATTTGCCACCTTAACGTTGAAAACCTAGCCCCAGTTCATAGAGTTATCTGCCCCCAGCTTCCTTTGAGGTTTTAAATCGACTAGAAAAACATTTAATCTAAATGTGTTCTTCTTCTGCTATTTTATATTCAGCACCAAACACAGAATAGAAAAGAAAAAAAAAAGTGACATAATGTCACGCCAAACTAATTAAAGGCTAAGCAAAGCCACCAATGATTTGAAACTATGTTTTAAGAAACAAATCTAAAAGCCATTCTCGACAAAAAACTAAAAAAAAAAAGAGATGACAATTGATCAAGTCCATATAACGCAAGAACGCAAGAAGACGTATGAACGGGGAACCGTAAGCACACCATTAGACCACTCAACCTTTCCCCAAACTTCACCATTCTGGCGCTTTTCAAGCGCAACCAATGCACAAAAAATAGTCTTTTCTTGACAATTACGACGACGAGGCTGCGCAAACTTGTCCCACATGATTAAGAGTTTCCCACAATACTCAACTGTTTCAATCAAACCCCGTCGACAGCTCTTAATCAATGAAGACAACCCCTTGACCTGTTTCCACTCGTCACACTCTTTGTCATACCAAATGAAACTTTTCGCACGACAAGCGTAATGTATATTACCTACCATACACCTAACATCATCCACCGGTGCTTTTGCTGTAGCGTCCCACTTACGTGTTTCCGGATCATAGACAGAGTCTTTCTCCTCTTACTCGTAACGTAAATCTTCCCTTTAGTAATCTCTATTTTTCTAATCACAGAAGAGAACCGAAGCTCGGCTCCAGGGTCAGGTAAAGGCTCCCATGTTCGAGTCTTTGTATCGAAAACCTCACCCCAGCTCTCCGCGGATTCATTTTCCTTGCAACCTCCAAATATGTATATCTTCCCGTGGAGCACGCATGCAGAGGGGTTCTCTCGAGCTACAGTCATTTTAGGTGCGTTACTCCATAAAAGGTTCCCATGGTGGTGGACTAACATGACTTGGGACGGAGGATAACATTGTTTGAATGCGTAGGTACCTGAACCAACCGTACAAAGGAACAATGGTTCTCCAGAAGTATAGGAAGAGGGTACTTGTACCAATGTAGCTTTCTTCTTCTCGATTTGATCAGGTTGTATCCAGAGGGCGAACCATAAGGGAAGAGGACGGTCGGGATGCTGTATACATATAGAAAAGAGCGATTCTTGTGTTTTGTGGTGAACTCGTGCGGTGCCGAGCTCAATGGATAAGATAAGAGAGCGAAAGGTCTTGGAGACTAGGGAGAGTATAGGGTAGTACGACTTGGATATGCGAGCTAAGCAGTTTAGAATTATTACATCTGGAAGCGACAAAAACGACGATTGAGAATTTGAGATGGATCCTGTTTCCTCTTTTTCCACTGTGGTTTGATTAACGCAGAGGCGGCTGCTTGAACCGAAGAGTCTATCATTGTACTGTATAGCGCGGCCTGAACCGAAGAGTGTAGCATTAGGGTAAACACACAATTAGGTTAGGAACGTAAGTGTATATTTTTATTTCACATATTTTTATTTTTGGATTTTTAGGTCTTTAATAGTAAATACATAATTTTATTATATTTCTGGTTTTAAATTTTTTAAATTTTATACATATAGTGTTGATTTTAAAACAAATCATACTCATATATTTGCACAAATTTTAAAAATGATAAATTTGAAAATTTAAGTTACTAATTTTAGATAAGTTATTATATTTTTACATATTTTATTTTTTTGGAATTTATATATCTTTAATGGTAAATACATATTTTTATTATATTTCTGGTTTACATTTTCAACTTATACATACACTAATGTTGATTTTATATATTTGATAAACACCTTATATGATATAGTTAGTAATATATAACATGCCAAGGTATTAAGCTCTATTTTATAAAAACTTAACTATAGGTACGTTTCGTAGTCTTTATAAATAAATGTACATTCATTTGTTAAATAAGTAAGGTACTAATCTCTACTTTATAATTGCTTTTTCAATAAAGTAAGTATGTATTAAATTAAAACTTTTAAATTTCTCAGTCTTTATAAAATACATTAATATACTTTATTCGAAGAGATCACATCCCAAGATCATGCGGATGTAAAATTAGGGGTCTATGAGTAGGAAAAATACAAAATCAAATAAATTATAGGAATAAAGAGATATTATTATTTATCAATTTTAGTGAAAAAAAATTATTCTTTATTTCCTATAATAAAAAGAACGAGAAGGAATTGGAAAGAAAAATATATCTTTATAAATGGTACGTAAAAACAATTAGGAATAGTAATGAATACACTATTTCCTTTGATTCATTGGTCATAGTTACATCATAAATATAGAAATTTGCATTTTACACATTTTTGAGATATTTATTATAACAGGAAAAATACATATTTTACGTATATTAATTGCGTGTCTGAATGCAAAAGAACTTACTAATAATAATGTAATGAATAAATTTAATTTGTGTATTTACATATATTTTGGAAATAAGAAATGTACCATCAATTAATTTTTGAACAAGCATGTGTCATGGAATCTAACAAGTTTGTGCACCATAAAACGAAACGAAGAAATTCATCATATGAAAAGTTTTCTAAAACATAAGTTTGTTATCACTATTCTGCTAAATAAATTATTTATCACCAAATTATACTAAGTTTTCAATACAATATATTTTAAATATTATTCATACATTTACTCTGTCCAAAACGCAGGTCTCTAAATTTATGAAATTAGTTATTTGTATAAATTCTCCTAAATTTTAGCTTATTAGAAAATATGGATTTTATTGTAAAAACACAATGAATCCAATACTATTTCAAGCGACGGTATTTTGAAACATAAAATAATAAAAAATTTACTTCACATTTTAAAATGAAAACATACTGTTTGAAATGATTTTTTTAAAATCGATTTTTTAAAACTATATTTTATATATTAATAAAACAATAAAAATATCAAGTCTATAGTAATTTAAAAATAATATATTATTTTGAATAAATATTAAAACATAAAGATTTAAGAAAAACTCTTGAAATTCTTTAAAAACCTTGGAAACTTGTAACAAATTGTTTGAAGATTCACTCAAATCTAATAAGATTTTTTTCTGTTAACTCAAATCTTAAATTTTTCTCAAATCCTTGATTCATTAAGCCCTTTATGTTTTAGTTTTGTAAACAAAATCAGGCGTTTAGTTTTCAATATCAAAAACGGAAGTATTTATAAACTTGATAGTGTTTTCGGAAAGACCTAATCGTGGGTTTACACTAATGTTATACTCTTGGGTTCAAGCCGTCGCCTCTGCGGCTACAAGTCTCATTGTCGAACCACCGTGGAAAAACAGGAAACCGAACCCACCTCCACAGTCGTTTTTGTCGCTTCCAGATGTAATCATACTAAACTGCTTAGCCCGCGTATCGATGTCCTACTACCCTAAACTCTCCTTAGTCTCCAAAACTTTTCACTCCCTCATCTTATCCATTGAGCTCAACCACGCACGGTTTCACCACCAAACACAAGAAGAAATCTTTTCTATATGTTTACAATTTCATGACCGTCCTATTCCAACATGGTACACCCTCTGGATAAAACCTGGCGAGCAGGAGAACAAGAGATCTGTCTTTGTACAAGTGCCTTCTTCCTATGATTCTTACGGACCGTTGTATATTTGTACGGTTGGTTCAGATAAATACGCACTCAGACAAAGCTATCCTCCGTCCCCGTCCATGCTAGTCCGCAACAAGGAGCGTGTTGAATGGCGTGACTCCCCCAACATGACTGTACCTCGAGCGTATCCTGCTGCGTGCGAACTAGATGGGAAGATATATGTAATGGGAGGTTGCAATGATGGAAATAAATCCGTAAAAGAATCATGTTGGGGTGAGGTTTTCGATACAAATACTCAAACATGGGAACCTTTACCTAACCCTACAGCTGAGCTCCGGTTCTCTTCAGTGATAAAAAATATAGAGATTAGCGAAGGAAAGTTATACGTTAGGAGCAACGAGGGTAAAGATTCTGTTTATGATCCCATAAAACGTAAGTGGAACGTTGCGGAAAAAAAAGTCGAGGGTGAAAGTAGGTGTAAGGTAGGTGATATACATTACTCTTGTCGTAGGAAGAGTTGCATGTGGTATGACACAGAGAGTGACGAGTGGAGACCGGTCAGGGGGTTGTCTTCATTGAATAAGAGCTGTCGACGTGGTTTGATTGAAACAGGTGAGTACTGTGGGAAACTCTTAATCATTTGGGACAAGTTTGCGCTGCCTCGTCGTAATTTACAAAAGAGTATTTGTTGTGCTTTGGTTTCGTTTGAAAACCGCCAAGATGGTGAAGTTTGGGGAAAGGTTGAGTGGTCTAATGTTGTGCTTACGGTTCCAAGTTCATACAGTTACTTGCGTTCTTTAGCGAATTGCTTTTAGATTTATTTCTTAAAAAAATTGTATAGAATATTTAGGCAGCGCCGACGAGTCATATAGATCTATTACCTTATTCTTTGTTTGCTTTGCTTAACCTCTATTAATTCGTTTGGTCGTGCCACTTGTTTTTTTTTGTTTTTGTTTTTACTTGGTGCTGGCTTTAAAATTGTAAAAGAACAATAAATGTAGAGGAAAAGTTTTCTTGTTGATTTTAAATCTCTATGAGTTTGTGGGCAAATGAATCCAAGAATCAGGGCGAGGTTATGGACCCTAAAACTCAAACATGGGAATCACTATACCTGACCCTGGCTCCCAGATTGGCCACTTTTCCATTACAACATAGATGGTCCAAAGAAAGCTTTTCCTTAGCAGATATTATTATATTTACGTTCTGAGGACAAATAAACGGAATGTTGTAGGAAAAAAAACGAATGTTTAGTAGTTAGTACAGTTGTGGTATAGAAAACTTCTTGTTGTACGTGTGAGGCAAAGGCTAAAGAATGGAGAGTGGTCAGAGAGGTTTTATACTTTGAATTAGAAATTGTCGTGATGTGCGATTGATATAAGTCAAATACCATACGCTTCACATAACATAGGTATGGATTTTTTTTCAGAAAAAAAAAACATAGGTATGGATCAGAAAGACATCCAAGTACTGATTCTCTCTCTCTTTATCGACAGACCGTAAAAAACGAAGTATCTCGAAGCTGGATTTTGTTGTATATTATCCAACTTGAAACGGAGGCCCAATCAGTTTTGTTATTTAAAAGGGCCCGAAACAATAATGTAACTTGTCGGCCCAAAACAATAATTTACACAAAAAAAAGAAAAACACGAAGACGAGCTTGGGCACCAAGAAAAAAACACAAGTAAATTAACTTTCTTTTTGCCTTCTGACCAAGAAAAAGATTCGACAGGAGGAGAAAAAAGTAGTGATTTTCTTTTTTTTTTTGGTTTCGTAGACGAATTGGGAAAAATGGCTCTAAGCTTTGGTTTGATTTGAATGTTAGTTATTTTCCGACAATAAGAAGAAAATAAAGTAAAAAAAAATGTTTGCTGTTCGGCGTCTTCTTCTTTCCTGCAAACAAGGTGCGAATCAGGCGGCCAGTTTTCTCCGAGGGTTAGTCATATTCTCCTCTCCTTTCTTTTAAACCCTAATCCCTACTCGTTAGGGCTTGTTCTGGGTTTTAGCTTTAGAACGATTGTTACTTACTTCATCTCCGTACAATAAAAGCTTCGATTTTTATTGGGGGTTTTCGCGCTAATTGAAGTTCGAAAGTTTCGATCTTTAGACATTGTAACGACTTAGAAGCACAGATTTCATCTTCAATTTTTTACAAAAATTTTAGGTCATCTAGAAGAACTCAGTCATTCAATTACAGTCAATCGACAAGACAGGGGGGGACACATGGAAGGACAGATCTTAAACCTCAGTTGCCTTTCGGAACCGCTCAGACTTACTCTCGCTCGCGTGCTCGTTATGCTGCTGTAAACTCTTTTAAAAAAAAAAACATCTCTTTGTTAGATTTCACTTGTTTTGAGTTTTGATTCGATGTTTCGTTTTTGTATGCTCAGCCAGCACTAGCGCTTGGGTTTACTGGATTCTTAGCCTTTCTTCATTACAACGACGAAAGGAGAGCTGTTCCTAAAGGTATCTGATACAGAGATTCTCTCTTCGTTTGGTTTTAATAAGAGAGTTTCTAAAGATCTTCTTGTCTCTGCTTCCTTTATGTTATATGCAAGGTCAACCAAGCAGGAGCAATAGTAGCGGTTGTGGCTGTGGTTCTAATACAACAGTCAGAGGTCCTATTATCGGAGGTCCGTTCACGCTTATGAGTACACAGAACAAGGTTGTTACTGAGAAAGACTTGCGTGATAAATGGGTTCTCCTCTACTTTGGTTACTCTTTTTCCCCTGATGTTGGACCTGACCAGCTTAAGATGATCTCCAGAGCTGTTGATAAACTAGGTTTGAGTCTCACTTAAACAAAGCTCGATCCATTTTTTTTAATCTATATTACTAAGCAATTTTTTTTTGTCTTGATCAGAGTCTAATCATGACCAGAAGATTCTGCCTGTCTTTGTCACTCTTGACCCTGTACGAGATACGCCTTCTCATCTCCATGCTTACTTGAAAGGTTCGTGTTCCATCTTCTTTATAAACTCTCGACTGTTGCGTTGCTTATAACTTTTTTTTTTTATGTATTTGCAGAATTTGATGATAGAATACTTGGATTGACTGGATCAGCAAGTGCAATGAGGCAAATGGCGCAGGAGTATCGTGTTTATTTCAAGAAGGTTCAAGAAGATGGAGATGATTACCTCGTTGATACTTCTCACAACATGTAAGGAACCTCATTTACCAGTACCAAATCAAACTCTTGTTTGTTGTTCATAAGAAAAAAAGGAGAGTTCATTGGTTGTATAGGTACTTGTTGAATCCGAAGATGGAGGTTGTGAGATGCT
The DNA here is from genome assembly GCF_000801105.2 of Raphanus sativus. Lineage (NCBI taxonomy): Eukaryota > Viridiplantae > Streptophyta > Magnoliopsida > Brassicales > Brassicaceae > Raphanus > Raphanus sativus. The sequence continues at coordinate 7,003,910 of NC_079518.1, read as the reverse complement.
TTGGAGTTGAGTACAATCCAGATGACCTCGCACAAGAAGTTCTTAAAGAAGTTACTGCCCTTTCACAATGACCAAACACTAAAGAGAGATGTTCACAGAATGAAACACTAAGTTCCCTTTTAGTTTTATTCCTTCTATTGGTCAAATTTTCTTAGACATTTAGCTAGTCCTTTGGTCATGCAATGCAACTATGGTTCTGGCGAGTTGATCTGATAGTAGCAATTTATTCATCTTCCTCCTCTCAGAGTGGGCGTAGTAAATGGGCTTCTTTCATTTCTGTAGTTCTTTGTGGCTTATGTTATAAAAAACAATATTGGAAATTATTTGATAAAATCCATTACCGAAAACCCACAAATATTCTTGTTACTTTTGCTTAGATAGGGGGTCTACATGATCATAATTCTTTTTGGACCAATAAAATCAAAACAATCAAGCTAAATTAGAACCTAAAATCTTTAAAAGATAATATATTAGCACCAAAAATTGAAATTTTCTATAACTTTGTGTTTAATGCTTTTAAAAATTCGAAACAATTCTAAAACAATAAAATTTAGATTTAAAGCCACAAAATCTTAGAGCAAAAAACCTAAAGATACAACATCTACAGATCAATCCCATTGTCACGTTTGTTTATCTTTCTCAGGACCTTCAACCAACCTAATTATGGTTTCTTCAGCAACCTTTTGCTAGAAAAGAAATTATAAAAAAATTAGGATTCTCAAGCTTATAACAAAATGGCATCTTACACTACTAGTAATCACCACTGAATACATCTAATAACCACCACTGAGAAGTCCAAATTTTGGTGAGTTGAGTGTGTCAAATTTCATTAAGGATGGTAAGGTAATCTTAAACTTTTAATTTGAGGAAAATGGTAAAAAATTGATTAATTTTTTTAACTGAAAAAGAAATGAATTTTTAAGAGATGATTATTGGTAGAACTTTTTTTTTGTCATCGCTCGAATTATCTCCAACACTGTGCTGGGTTTCTGTTACCGCGAACCTGTCTTCCCTACCATATAGATCATCAGTTATGTGTTGGTACATATAGAAAGAGTCTCTTTGTTTGTTAATTCTTCCTCCTCACAAGAAAGCTATACAATCGTGATCCTCTCTTGAATATACCAATGGATTCTATTTTTCCCCTACCAATGTTGCTGCTGCTGCAATCAGCTTCTACGCGTACAATATTTTTCAACCGAAAATCTTCCAGATGGATAAGAAGAAGACAAAAGGAAGGGTTTTGAAGTTTCATTAACCTCAGAAAAGCTAAAAGTGGAAGGGATAAAGCTGGACGACCTCTTTTTTCTACGAAACTTCCTTTCTCGCTTTATCTTTTTATCTCTTAGTCTCAGAAGTCAACAGTTTCTGTGTTAACAAAGCCTCCTCTTTATCAATTCTTCCTCCCAGATCTTGATCCTAGTATTAAATTCCTATTTATCCCTTTCTGATACAATTATTTCAACAGAAAATCTTCCAGATCTCATCATCAAGAAAACAATACAATGGCTTCTTCTTCTTCTTTAACTCTTTTGGCACCAACGTCTTCTTCTTCTTCTTCGCCTCCCAATTGTGAACGCCATGTCTTCCCAAGCTTCCACGGGGCTGATGTCCGCAAATCCTTTCTGAGCCACGTTCTCAAGGAGCTCAGAAGCAAAGGAATCGACCTATTCCTTGACAATGATATGGAGAGAAGTAAATCGATAGGTCCTGAGCTCGTAGAAGCTATAAGAGGATCGAGGATTGCGATTGTCTTGCTCTCTAAGAACTATGCTTCGTCCACATGGTGCTTGAACGAGCTGGCTGAGATCATCAAGTGCAGAGAACGGTTTGGTCAAACAGTGATACCCCTTTTCTATGAACTGGATCCAACTGATGTAAAGAAGCAGACCGGTGACTTTGGGAAGGTCTTCTTAAAGACTTGCAAAGGTAAAGCACATGAAGACATCCAGAGGTGGAAATGTGCTCTGACGGAAGTGGCTCAAATCACAGGTTACCATTCAACAAACTGGTTAGTTGTTCTCTTCTTCCCCCACATGTTCTTAATGTTTCTAACACATGTACAACATATATGTACATATTTTCGTAGCTTTTAAACAACAGCCACCCTGGATCGAAATATTATTTTTTTTCATGACTATATGACGTAGTTAATTGATCATCCCCTTGTTCAGGAAGACTGAAGCAAATATGATTGAAGATATTGCCACTGAAGTTTCTAACAAGTTGAACCTTTCAGCACCATCCAGTGATTTCGACTACTTAGTTGGGATAGAATCTCAGATGACACGAATGAGACCATTTTTACAGCTAGACTCGGATGATGTGAGAAAAATAGGGATTTGGGGCCCGCCTGGGATTGGTAAGACCATTGTTGCTAGATCTTTATTCAACCGTTACTCTCAAGATTTTCAACTGAGTGTCTTTATAGATAATATCAAAACAAAGTATGCCATACCAGCTTCTTCCGATGACTACAGTGTGAAGTTGTATTTACAGAAGCAGCTTATGTCTCAACTAACCAACGAGACAGGTATCAGTATTTCACATTTGGGAGTCGTCAAAGATAGGTTGAGAGATAAGAAAGTTCTTGTGGTCCTTGATGATGTGGATCATTTAGTACAACTGGAAGCCATGGCAAAAGAAACTTATTGGTTTGGTCCTGGGAGTCGGATTATAGTAACAACACAAGATCAAAGGGTTTTAAAAGCAAGTGGGATCAACCATATACACAGGGTGAAATTACCATCATATGGTGAAGCTCTTCAAATGTTCTGCATGTATGCTTTTGATCAGAAATACCCAAAGGATGGTTTCGAGAAGCTTTGTTGTGAAGTTGTGAATCTTGTAGGTAGACTTCCGTTGGGGATAAAAGTTATGGGCTCATATTTTCGGGGAATGTCTGAGCAAGATTCGACAGAGGCTCTACCAAGATTAAAGGCACACCTTGACCGAGATGGAGAAATTGCAAACATTTTAAAGTTTAGTTATGATGCCTTAAATGATGAAGATAAAAGATTAGTTCTCCATATAGCCTGCTTTTTCAACGGTGAACGAAATGGTATGGTGGAAAGTTGTCTAGAAAAATCTTTTGAGGATGTAAGACAAGGGCTTCGCGTCTTATCTGAAAAATCTCTCATATCTATTGAAAATAGATGGATATATATGGATAAGTTGCTAGTCCAACTTGGAAAACAAGTTGTGCGAAAAGAATCTGTTAGTGAACCTGGAAAACGCCAGTTTTTGATTGATGCAATCGATATTGGTGAAGTACTTCATGATGATAAAGCTGTAAGTTTTGAGATTTGTATTTTCATTGCATTGTTCTCTACATATGTGAGATTACGTAATAACTAAGAATCCTATATATATATATATATATATATATATGTGTGTTATTGGGTTGTTTTACAGGGTAGTAGCAGTGTCATAGGAATATCTTTTGAGCATACGGAGGCCATAACATGGACGGGTGAAAGATCCTTTGAAAGATTGTCTAATCTTCAGTTTTTAAAAATTCATGGTCATGGCATCAATCCGAAAAGTATGAATTACATGTCCCGAAAACTAAGAGTACTAGATTGGCGGAAGTTCAACATGTCATGTTTTCCTTCAAATTTTAATCCAGAGTTCCTAGTCGAACTACGCATGACTGATAGCAGTCTTGAGAAATTGTGGGAAGGAAATAAAGTAAGTAATATTTTTAGTTTTGAAAATAAGTGTCCAAGTTAGGCTATCTTAAACAAATTTTCTTATATGTGTTTAATACTAATTGTGTCAACAGCCGCTAAGCAATCTCAAGCGGATGGATTTGAGTTCTTCAAGAAGATTGAAAGAGCTTCCTGATCTCTCAACTGCCACTAATCTATATGACTTGAACCTCAACTGTTGCTCAAGCCTGCTGACGCTCCCTTCCTCTATTGGGAGCGCAATTAATCTGAAATACTTGGATCTCTGTCTTTGTTCGAGTCTGGTGGAGCTACCTTCTTCTATGAGAAACCTTCGTAAATTGTCGAGATTGGTATTATACAAATGCTCAAAGTTAGAGGTTGTTCTGGCCAACATCAACTTGGAATCTCTAGAAGAACTCGATCTCTCAGGTTGCTCTTTGGCGAAAAGTTGTACTGAGAGTTCAACAGAAATTGAAGAGCTTGATCCATGGTAGGGAGAAAATCTCGTCTACGTCGACTTGTACTAAGGGGAATGAAGAAGCTGGTATCACTCCCAACGCTTCCGGATTGGCTAGGAGAACATCCCTCAGATCGCTCTTTGTTGGAAAATTATACCGAGAGTTCAACAGAAATTGAAGAGCTTGATCCATCTATAGGGAGAATATCTAGTCTGCATGAACTTTTTCTAATAGGAATGAAAAAGCTGGTATCACTCCCACAGCTTCCGGATTTGCTAGGAGAACATCCCTCAGATTGGTCTTTGTTGGAAAATTATACTGAGAGTTCCACAAACATTCAAGAGCTTGATCCATGCATAGGGAGAGTATCTAGTCTAAAAAAACTAGTACTAAGGGGAATGAAGAAGCTGGTATCACTCCCACAGCTTCCGGATTCGCTATTGTATCTCGATGCTTCCGATTGTGAGACACTGGAGAGACTAGATTGCTCCTTTCGCAATCCAAATATTATTCTCAACTTCAAAAATTGCTTCAAACTAAATCAAGAAGCTAAAGATCTCATCATCCAGACGCCTACTTATCGGTATGCGGTCTTTCCTGCTGAAGAAGTGCCTATCTGTTTCAGTCACCGATCTTATGGGAGCTCCTTAACTGTGAAGCTGAATCAGATGCCTCTTGGCAAATCAACCAAATTTAAGGCTGGCATCATTTGTGCTGATGTGGATGAAGCATATTGGGGATCTGTCTGTTGTACCATCACGTCCGGAAGGAATTCTCTCGCTTATTGTAAAAAGGCAGTAGATGTATCTTTTGTGGGGCATCTGTTGACATTCGAGGTTGAGGTTGAAACAGAGGAGGTCACTTCCACCGAGCTTATTTTTGATTTCGAGCTTCTCGGTTCGAAATCCAAAATATGTAAGATAAAAGAATACGGGATATTCCAGCTCCCGGAGGTCCCTTTATTGAGCTTCAGAGATGTCCATAGAGATTAAGAACCTTCAGTGATTGAGATCTGAGACAGACCTTGATACCCAAGTAAAGACTGAGAAGCCTCGGAGGAATGATAGCTTTAAATCACCGGAGCTTAGTCGTGAAGATGATGGTTTCAAGACTTAAAGAGACAACTAATTTTGTGATTCTGTTTCTTATTTTTTTTTGGCTTCCAACATCATTATCATCATTCAGTTGTATTATCTCCCTTTACCAGAAACCATTAATTGCAGTTAGTGAACATGCCATGAAGCAAGAAGCCTAACTTTACTGCAGTTGGACTTTTACAACGTGTTTCTTTGTCAAAAAAAATTGTTGACCATTTTTTTTCTAAAATTATGTTGCTTTAATCAGCCTAGAAATCATACGTCGGGTGTATATACTTGTTGAATTGGGGTTGAGTATAATCCAGATGACCTCTCACAAAAACGTTCTTAACGAAGTTACTTCCTTTACCAAACACTAAAGACGAAAGGAGAGCTGTTCCGAAAGGTATGTGATACAGAGATACTTCTTTTGGTATGATAAGAGAGTTTCTCAGATCTTCTTGTCTCTGCTTCCTTATGTTATGCAGTGTCAACCAAGCAGCAGCAATAGGATCGGTTGTGGCTGTGGTTCTAATACAACAGCATTTTGTTATCTGCTTAAGATGATCTCCAGAGCTGTTGATAAATTAGGTTTTGAATCCACTTAAAACAAAGCTCGAGCCCATTTTTTTATCTTACTAAGCATTTTCTTGTCTTGATCAGAGTCTAATCATGACCAAAAGATTCTGCCTGTCTTTGTTACTCTTGACCCTGTACGAAACACACCTTCTCATCTCCATGCCTACTTGAAAGGTTCGTGTTCCAGCTTCTTTATATACTCTCTACCGTTGAGTTGCTTATAACTCTTTTTTTTCTTTCTTATTTGCAGAATTTGACGATAGAATACTTGGATTGACTGGATCAGCAAGTGCAATGAGGCAAATGGCACAGGAGTATCGTGTTTATTTCAAGAAGGTTCAAGAAGATGGAGATGATTACCTCGTTGATACTTCTCATAACATGTAAGCAAAACCTTTATTCGAATGCCCAAATCAAAATCTTGTCTGTTGATAAGAAAAAAAAAGAGAGCTAAAATGTTCATATGTTGGGTGTGTAGGTACTTGTTGAATCCGAAGATGGAGGTTGTGAGATGCTTTGGAGTTGAGTATAATCCAGATGACCTCTCACAAGAGGTTCTTAAAGAAGTTTCTTCCCTTTCACAGTGACCAAGCACAAAAAAAGAGATGTTCATTGAAGGAAACACCAAGTTCCTTTTTCCTTCCATTGGTCAAATTTCATTTAGACGATTTTGCTAAGTCCTTTGGTCATGATAAAAGATTCCGGATTCTCAAGTTTATAACAAAATTGGCATTTTTACCTTGTGCATCTAATCTTACACTACTAGTAAATTAGTAATCACCATCTAATAGCCACCACTAGTAATCTCCAAGTTATGGTGAGTTGGGTTTGTAATAATCAAATCTCATTAAGGATGGTAAGGTAATCTTGTGCTTTTTGATTTAAAGAAAATTGAAAAGAAAATAGTTTCTTTTGAACTGAAAAAGAAACGAATTTTTAAGAGATTATTTTAAGATTTTTTTGTCAATGCTCGAATTGTCTCTAACATCGTGCTGGGCTTTCTGTTTCCACGAAGCTGTCTTGCAAATATTTAAAAGTCAACGGGATCATCAGTTCCGTGTTTGTATATAGAAAGAGTCTATCTTTGTTTGTTAATTCTTCCTCCTAACTAAAAAGCTCTACGATCGTGATCTTCTCTTCAACATAGCAATGGATTCTTTTTTTGCCGGTACCAATGTTGCTGCTGCTGCAATATGCTTCTACGCCCTTTTAGGTACAATATTTTTCAACAAAAAATCAAGATCACATCAAGAAAACACCAAAATGGCTTCTTCTTCTTTAACTCTTTTGGCTCCTGTGTCTTCTTTGCCTCGTAATTGGATACATCATGTCTTCCCAAGCTTCCACGGGGAAGATGTCCGCAAAACCTTCCTCAGCCACGTTCTCAAGGAGCTGAGAAGCAAAGGAATCAACTCATTCTTTGACGATGATATGGAGAGGAGTAAGCTGATCGGTCCTGAGCTCATAGAAGCTATTAGAGGATCGAGGATTGCTATTGTCTTGCTCTCGAGGAACTACGCTTCGTCGACATGGTGCTTGAACGAGCTGGTGGAGATCATAAAGTGCAGAGAAAGGTTTGGTCAAACAGTGATGCCCCTTTTCTATGAAGTGGATCCAACTGATGTAAAGAAGCAGACCGGTGATTTTGGGAAGGTCTTCCGAAAAACTTGTAGAGGGAAAACAAAGGAAGACATCCAAAGGTGGAAATGTGCTTTGACAGAAGTGGCTCAAATCACAGGTTACCATTCAACCAACTGGTTAGTCGTCCTCTTCTTCCCCCACATGTTCTTAATCTTTCTAACACATGAACAATCTTATACATACGTAGCTTTTAAACAATAGCCACCCTGGATCGAAATATTGAATAAGTGTTGGTTTCTTTCTTTGATAGAATATTTGTATAATACGTGCAATTTTTCCATGACCAAATGACGGAGTTATTGATCATCCCCTTGTTCAGGAAGACTGAAGCAAAGATGATTGAAGTTATTGCCACTGAAGTTTCAAACAAGTTAAACCTTTCTGCACCATCTAGTGATTTTGAAGACTTAGTTGGGATGGAATCTCATATGACAAGAATGAGACCGTTGTTACTGCTAGATTCAGATGAAGTGAGAAAAATAGGGATTTGGGGTCCGCCTGGTATTGGGAAAGACCACTATTGCTAGATCTTTATTCAACCAACATTCTCAAGATTTCCAACTGAGTGTATTTATAGATAATATCAAAACAAAGTATGCAATACCAGCTTCTTCCGATGACTACAGTGTGAAGTTGCATTTACAGAAGCAGCTTATGTCTCAACTAACCAACGAGACAGGTATCAGTATTTCACATTTGGGAGTCGTCAAAGATAGGTTGAAAGACAAGAAAGTTCTTGTCATCCTTGATGATGTAGATCATTTAGTACAACTGGAAGCCATGGCAAAAGAAACTTATTGGTTTGGTCCTGGGAGTCGGATTATAGTCACAACACAAGATCAAAGGGTTTTAAAAGCAAGTGGGATCAACCATTACACAAGGTGGATTTACCATCAAATGATGAAGCTCTTCAAATGTTCTGCATGTATGCTTTTGATCAGAAATACCCTAAGGATGGTTTCCAGAAGCTTTCTTATGAAGTTAGGAATCTTGTAGGTGGACTTCCCTTGGGGCTGAGGGTTATGGGATCTTATTTTCGGGGAATGTCTGAGCAAGATTGGACAGAGGCAGTACCAAGATTAAGGACACACCTTGACGAGATGGAGAAATTGCGAGCATTTTAAAGTTTAGTTATGATGCCTTGAATGATGAAGATAAAAGTTTATTTCTCCATATAGCCTGCTTTTTCGATGGTGAACAAGATGGTGTGGTGGAAAGATGTCTAGAAAGATGTTTTAAGGATGTGAGACGAGGGCTTCGCGTCTTATGTGAAAAATCTCTCGTATATATGGATATGGTATGGATAAAGATGCCTGAGTTGCTAGTCCAACTAGGACGACAAATTGTGAGAAAAGAATGTGTTAGTGAACCTGGAAAACGCCAGTTTTTGAATGATGCAAGGGATATTGGTGAAGTACTTAGTGATGATAAAGCAGTACGTTTTGAGATTGATATTTTCATTGCAGTACTCTCTTCAAATGTGAGATTATTTAATAACTAACAATCCTCTCTTTGTGTTCCATTGGGCTGTTTTACAGAGTAATAGCAGTGTTATAGGAATAAATCTTGAGCGGAATGAGGAAATAACATGGACGAGTGAAAGAGGCTTTGAAAGATTGTCTAATCTTCAATTCTTAAAAATTCATAGTTATGGCATCAGTCGGCTAAGTATGAACGACATATCCCGAAAACTCAAAGTACTAATTTGGCCGATGTTCCCCATGGCATGTTTTCCTTCAAGATTCAATCCAGAGTTCCTTGTCGTACTACGCATGAATAATAGCAGACTTGAGAAATTGTGGGAAGAAAATAAAGTAAGTAGAATTTTTAGTTTGAAAATAACTGCCCAAGTTAGGATATCTAACCAATTTTCTTATGTGTTTAATACTAATTGTGTCAACTTGCTGTTCTCCTCTCCCTTTATTTTGTCATAACAGCCGCTGAAAAATCTCAAGTGGATGGATTTGAGACATTCAGAAAGTTTGAAAGAGTTTCCTGATCTCTCAGCTGCCACTAATCTATATGACTTGGATCTCAGCTTTTGCTCAAGCCTGGTGAAGCTTCCTTTTTCTATCGGGAACGCAATTAATCTCCAAAAACTAAACCTCAATTTTTGTGTGAGTCTGGTGGATCTCCCTTCCTCTATGAGAAACCTTGGTAGATTGTCGAAATTGGAGTTAAAGGGATGCTCAAAGTTACAGGTTAATCTGGCCAGCATCAACTTGGAATCTCTAGAAGAACTCGATCTCTCAGATTGCTCTTTGTTGGAAATTTATCCTGAGAGTTCCACAAACATTCAAGAGCTTGATCCATGCATATGGAGAATATCTATTCTACAAACACTTTTAATGAAACGAATGAAGAAGCTGGTATCGCTCCCACAGCTTCCGGATTCCCTATTGTATTTAGAAGCAGAATATTGTGGGTCCCTGGAGAGACTTGATTGCTCCTTTCGCAATCCAGATATTCGTCTTAACTTCGCATACTGCTTCAAACTGAATCAAGAAGCTAAAGATCTCATCATCCACACGCGGACCAATCAATATGCGGTCTTTCCAGCTATATCAGTACCTATGTGCTTCACTTACCGATCTTCCGGGAGTTCTGTAACTGTGAAGTTGAATCAAATGCCTCTTTGCAAATCAACAAAATTTAAGGCTTGCGTCATATTTTCTGGTAGGGACGATACATACCGGGGATCTGTCTGTTGTACCATAACGTCTGGAGGGAATTCTCTCACTTATTGTAATAAAAAAGTAGAAGTATTTTTCGTGTGGCATCTGTACACATTCGAGGTTGAGGTTCAAACAGAGGAGGTCACTTCCACCGAGCTTGTCTTTTGAGTTCGACATCAACTATAAGCAGTCGTCGTACAATTTCAAAAGATTGAAGATAAAAGAATGTGGAATATTCCAACTCACAGACAGTGGCGTCCTTGGGCACAGCCAACTGAAACCTGAACCTAGGGCCCCCACTCTTTTATGGGCCCCACTCTTTCATGACCCCTATTTTTTTTTAAAGAAAGCTATGTAACTAAATTTGGAGAATTTTTTTTTGACGTCAAATTTGGAGCACTTATGAAAAAAAAAAACTAGTACCAAAACTGAAAAGAGAATATTGACCCCTATTATTTCTCCACGATTTAAAATTTTCTTTTATGCCTTCTGATTTATCCCTTTTTTATTGTTTTGTATAATTTTACAATATAAATGTGGGCCTCTATTTTTATTTTTGTTTAGAGCTTCAGTCAGATATGTCGTTGAAGATTTTGAACCTTCCGACATTGAGATCTAGACAAACCATAAACCTAAGCAAGAGAGAGAAGCATTCGAAGAATGGCAGTGCAAAATCACCAGAGCTTGTTCGGGAAGATGATGGTGTTAAGAGACAACTTTCTTTTGTGATTCTATTTCATCTTTCATTCCCTGGTAAAATTTTGCGTCATACGTCCTGCAATGACAGACGGAAAGGTATCATTTATATGACATGAGATAACTGCAACCATTCTTATAACTAGAAAACACATAGAAGATGAATCAATTTATTTTAGCAATTATTTTGGCTTTCAACTTCATTATCATCATTCAGTTGTATTCTCTCCCTTACGAGAAACCATTGCAGTTAGTCAACATGCCGTGAAGCAAGCCTAACATCACTGCAGTTGACTTTTTATAATGTGTTTCTTTGTCAAAAACTCAAACATTTGGGTTGACCAATTTTTTTCTAAAGTTATGTTGCTTAACCAGCCTACAAGTCCTGCTTTCAATCGTAGAGGAGCTGTTGGGTGAAGCAAACGGTCTGTCTCACATCTTGTTGTGACAGCTTAGCCTCTATCGCAAGGTACATTAGATAATTCAACATCGACAAGATAGAAGTAGCCATGGAAGGACAGATCTTAGCCCTCGATTGCCTGTCGGAACTGCTCAACAGGCACAGAACCTTTTTCGAATAACAAATCATAATCTTGTTTGTTCATAAGAAAAAAGGAGAGCTAAAATGTTCAAATGTTGGGTGTATAGGTACTTGCTGAATTGGGGTTGAGTATAATCCAGATGACCTCTCACAAGAGGTTCTTTAAGAACCTTAATTAAGGACTAAACGGTTTCGGTTTCCGTAAAGTCCTTAGCAAATAATTATATACGCATATATTATATATACATATACATATATGTGTATTAAGGACCAAACCTTAAGGAACTTGCAATAATCATCCTCTTACTTCCCTTTCACAATGACCAAACACTAAAAGACAGATGTTCACAGAATGAACCTACTAAGTTCCTTTTTCCTTCCATCGGTCAAACGATTTTGCTAGTACTTTTGTCATTCAAAGTATGCAACTATGGTTCTGGCGAGATGATCTGAGAGTCGCGATTGATTCATCTTCCTCCTTTCAAAGTGGGCTTCTTTTCTTTTCTACGGTTCTTTACGAGCTTATGCTGTAAAACCAATATTGGGGAAAAACTTGAAAAGGGACCATCTGACCCCATATATAGGTATCAAATTTATTTTGGTCAGCAAATGTAAGAT